>NC_134830.1:146298078-146368717 GCF_004210375.1 Tachypleus tridentatus
GGGAATCCTTGATTATAGTTACAGTAAAAATATTGTTCAGTATCACAGTAAGAATAACAATGCTTGCCCTCTTGTTGCTGAGTGGGTACACATAATCTACAAAACTCAATTTTAGTTTATTGTACAAAAAAACTACTCAGGAGGAATCTTCCTTGGTTCACCACTCCAAGAACTGAAAGTGGAAAGGACTCCTCTACTCCACTAGAAGAAAAGGGAATAAAATACATGTTGGGGAGTCCAGAGGAATGACATAGCAGATACAGTGCTATGGGTGTCTGCACCCCTATACAGAAAAACCCTAATTATAGAAGCCAGAGTCAGTAGGGATAGGCAAAAATCTTATCTGTTTTACTCAACAGACCACAGTTTTCCAGAAAAATAACAAACCTATAAACTATGAAAATGGACTTAAAACAAAAATAATAAGCAACACCCTAAAGTACAAAACCACTAAATGAACTGAGAAGGAAAAGATAAATAAACATCAAATTTGTTAGTCCACCAAAAAAATACCAAGAACACAAAAAAATAAAACCTATCCTGAAGAACATGAGAGAAGAAGTTAATAATAATTATTTTTAAACTCAAATCCAATCACAAATTAGATGGCTGGTAGTAAAGAAAAAGCAACTTGGAAACATAAACAGTGAAAGGAAGTACAAATAATGAGCCAACACACCCACAAAAGTGGTGGAAGTTATAATTACCCAAACAGCAATGATCCTGCATAACTTGGACATGTATAGAAAATTAAACAAAACAAATTGAAACTAAAGTATCTGAGATGTGATAAAGAACTATAATAATCTAACTTACCAAATACTGAACATATGAAAACATGAAAGAGCAAACTAAAAGAGGAAAATTAGACCAACCCTAAAGCTAAAATGACTTTCTAAATGTGGATATACCTACTGGGAGGGAGTAAAACTTACCACAGACCTTCTGGTAAGAATAACAACACCTTACCCAGGAGATTACATGAAGGTATAAAAAGTAGGAAAGTATAACAGAAAGAAATCTCCACACAGTAGTTAGAACTTAGAACCTTTCTACAAAAATCAAAGCCTGTGTTTCCCCAACAGACATCATCAACCCTGAGAACTGGAGATTGTGTCAAAACCATGGCTACTATGGATGGAGATTCATCACCTGCCATAATAAATTTCATATTTATATGAAAAATTAGAATTTGGAAAATGGAATTATTTCTAAAACAAATGAGTAGAAACAGCAGAAATTTAACACAGGAAGTTAAAACTAATAAAAATTTGTGATTAAGCTATATCCAAATTTTGTAGTCACATGTACAAATTAAAACACATTCTATACACTACAGGGTGGCCCATAAGTCCCTACCCATCTATATGTTATTATATTATATTCAATTACGCATGTATTATAAATTTGTTTCTTTTTTTTAGAGAAATATGGCCGATGTAAGCCCATTTACACTTGAAGAGCGTTTGTGACAAATAAATACATACATGAGTGCAGCGAGAATGAGGGACAGCACACAGATACATAAGATATATGGATGGGTAGGGACTTACAGGCCACCCTGTAGAATGCTGATCAAGAAAGTGTAAGTTGTGCTAGAATAATAGAGTGAGCTAGTTGTTCTAAATGCAGATGATGCAGGTAGACGATGGTGGTCATCACACCACCTCATGTTCTGAAGGTGTGCAAACCTGTTGAGGGTATAGAAGACTGCCGTGCAAAAGAAAAGCTTCAGTAAATGCTTAGAGGGTAAACCAAGTATATCGAGAGATTTTGTTATGAGTGTGAAGTAAGACCATCTAGAATATTTGATTATTTGCATATGTGTGTGTGTATGTAATACAAATTTGTAGCTTTGAAATTTCAAAAGATTTCATTATAATACATTGTTTTAAAAGAAACAATTCATCTCCAATCTCTGTCATGAAGGGTAATTAACATCTCCAGAAGTGTATACTTATGCTAAATCAGTCTATCATGTATACGTTTTCACCTCATCATAAGGAGCTCATAATCCTTCTTTGGCAATATTGTACATATGGTATTATACAATGGTAGCAGGAATTACATGTAGCTATTTGAAAACAATGGTTAACAAATGAGATTTTAACATAAGCTTTAATTTCTTAATATCAAAATGAAATATTTAAATTACCTGTCAACTTCACTTTTCTTTTATAACACATTTTTGCTCCAAATTTCACAAATCAGATAATCTTTTAAACCCTATTTCAACTCTTCAGTTTTAATACTTTTAATGCAGATTAAAAACTTTTATTATAAATACTGCTAAGACAATGTATTTTTTATAGCCAGCAATTACCTTGTTTTACCTCAGATATAAATAAGTCTAACCTACACCCAACGCCCTCTTTTATTTAAAATATATTAAAATATATATTCAGGAAAGTACTAAAAACAGTCCTATCAAAAATTATGGTCAACTTTTAAAGATACTTCAAGTTTGGCTGCAAAATGTACAAGATCCATAAATAGTAAATTTGTTTCTTCTATATTTTTACTTGTTGTTATAAGAGTGACTAAAATGTAAAAAATAGAAAACTGTTGGGATACAGGAATCAATCAAAAAAAATATTGATTAATTTATGCAAGAAGAATGCAAGCAAGAAGCTATTCTGCACCATAATGTGAACTATATATATGTGTATACTGACTAGGTGATTTCTAGCTTGTTACATGAGTTTATTGGTTACATATAGTTCAAACAGCAGTAAAATAATAAAATGAAAGAAAATAAGATGCAAAATGTTACAAGCCTGAGGCTGTTTGTGATAACTAATTTTATGCATCATTCTAGAAAGAAAAAAAAGGATAATTTATATCTATTTTGCAATTTGTGTGGTAATTACAAGGTCAGTTAACTAAATAAACCCTGTTCAGTGTTAGGTAAATCAAATAACAAAATATAACGTTTTATGCAAAAAAATACTTCTGATATTCATGTAAGAACTTCTAAAGGTTATGCAAATGAAATGTGAATATTGGTAAGATGAAAACCAATTTTAATCCTGACATAAAATTACTTTTACTCAGACTAGTCTAAATCATATTCTGACTCTATAAGTTCACACAAATTCCAGTGAAATGTTTCCGTATAGTTTTTTCCTACAAAGGTAACGTTTTCTGTTGGATGTGTATTGCCAAAGTATCATCTGTTCTCTAAGTTTGTAGAAGATTCTCGACACCAAGAATCAACTACATAAGTGTTGCAGAAGATGTAGAGTGTTGTTTAATTGGGTGCTTAAAGTGTATGTTGCAAAACATTGTTTCATTTACGTTTGATTTTAAAGTACCTTCTATCATGATGAGATGTGATATTTCTATACTAAAGTAAACGATTATGCCTATGCTGTTTTCAGAGTGAGGTGTACTGTATGTAATGAATCTGGGATTGTAGTGTTTTGTTTTTCTGTGCAATGTGTTTCAGACATTATGATGATGTTGACCTTACATGTTTGTTTATGTTGCAAATTTCTATTATTTTATCTTTGACGTTTCCTTGACAGTTGATATGTAGAATTTTAATGTGTTTGATCATTTTGTTGTGCTACTTCTCTGCATAAATTATAAGTGATAGGTGATGTGGTTTGAGGTTGGGAAGGTGGAAGTAGTTTTTGGCCAGACTACAGAGAGCCTTGAGGGACTCGTGTCTTGGTTCGAAAGTGGGGAATTCACTCAGTTCAATTAGCTTGGCTAGTAAGTTTGTAGTGAATTCGGTGGGGTTGAAGGTGTGAGTTGTCTTTGTGCGTGTAGCTCGGCATATGTGCGAGTTGTTTGAGGTTGGGTGGCTGTGTTTGTGGTCTGTAAAAATGTTGGAGTTTCTAGAAGTGGTTGTTTTGTGGTATGAGTTGTTGAGTGAGTGTTGAGGGGCTGTGCGTTGATGTTCATATTTTTAAATAGAATTCTGTTTCTGATCTGTGTGTATTTGGGACAACCTTTGAAGCTGGCTGCATGAGAGCCCTGACAGTTTGCACATGTGATTTGGTTTGCGCTCATTGAGACACTGAGCGACCTCGTGCGGTCCTTTACATCTCACACATCTGTCTTGGTCATACAATTAACATTAGTGTGTCCAAACTTTTGGCATTTGTAACATTGTAGGATTAGTTTTGATGTGGTTTCTCTGGTTCGATCGTGTTTTTTAAATAATGGGAAGCTACTGTCTTTTAGTAATTTGTTTTGTTCACCTTTCGTGTTTACGGTTACTTTGACAAGTGGAGTTTTTTTGTCTTTCTTTTTAAATGAGATTATTCGTTCGGTTTTTGTTATGTCGTAGCCTTGCATTTTAAGTTCTTCCGTGATTTCGTTATCTTAGATGTCAAAATCGACACCTTTGAGAACTACAGTTGGTTGTGTAGTGTTGTGTTTAGATATCTGATCGTGGCTCTGACTCCGAAGGCATATTTGGGCGAATGAGCCAAAATGTGGGCGAAGTCGTCTGATTATGTACATTTTATCATAACTCTTCCGTTGAGAAGCCGTCTGATATCCTGAAAGTAAATGCCTGGGAAATATAATCTTAAGTGTTTAACAATCTGAGGAATGCGTTTTGTGTGGTTGAAACAGTGGGATGTGTTATTGGTTTCTAGCCTTGTCTATGTTAGTGGATGTATCGTTAGTTTCGCGGTTCTTAGATCTATTAGAATTGTTTAAAACCTCACTTACCGTAGTCTTTTTCCTCCTTTGTCTTCGTTTTTCTGGGTTATGTTCTCCATCTTTAGTCAGCTGGCTGGTTTGTTGGTCCGGTGCCGAGTCCGAGTTTTCACTGTCTGAGGCTTTTCTTCAATTGCCTTGTTCAGGATTTCTATTATCTCTTCATTTGGCATGGCTTCTCCTGTTTATCTGGTAACTATCTTGTTATTTTTTCTTATTCTCATAGTTTTACTAGTCCTTATAAGGACTGAAGGGTTGCCTTTTTAGAAAAACTAAAAAAAAAAAACACATTCAAATAATTGCTTGTCCTCTATACTATTCTTTCTAGTGCACACGTCCCTTTCCTTTCCTGACCGACCTACGCGCCGCCGACCGAAAGCACCTCCTCGCGGAAGCTTCGCCAGACCAACACTGCCTACCCTACACAAACTATGCCTTTCGCACCGGAAACCGCCGACGGAAGGGTACCTCCAAAACGCCACATTTCCTATACGCCCGATAGGACGCAGGACTTGAAGTCTCTCTTCAGTTTGAAGACTGTTGCGAGAATGTTTTTAAATTGATCGGTCTATATTAATTTTCTGTTGAATGTGATACCTGGAAATTTAATGGTGGGGGAGAATGTGTCCAGCATTTTAAGTTTGATTTTTAGAACGGATTTATTTTTCCGGGTGATTTTTCGCTTGAAGATTATAGCTTGAGTTTCGGTTGTGTTTAGTGCTACTCGCCAAGTACTAGACAGTTACGCTGTTAAGGGTGGTTTGGACTTTCGAAGTCGCCAACAGGCTTCATGTAACTTGCTCCATACTGTTAAATCGTCAGCGTATTGAGAGGCATTGATATACGTTAGCTTCGGGAAGGAAATGTTATTAACATACATGATGTATTCTACATATCTGAGTACAAAACCTTGCCGAGAGGTAAACGGTGTGAGATGTTGCAATATTGATTTTGACTTTGGTTGTTCTGTTGTCTAAGAAGCTTGAGATCTATCTTGTTAAGGTTGGCGGGAGATTGAATAGAGACAGTTTCTATTTGAGACCATGATGCTCGACTGAATCGAAAGCTTGTTTCACGTCAAAAAATAAGCCCACTGTGGTGTGATTTTTATTCAAACCCTGTATGACTGAGTTTGTTCACCTTACTAAGCGGTCAGCGGTCTGTCTGTTTCTGCGAGAGGCGTTTTATATTTTAGATAGTAGTGTATTTTTCCCGAAGTTTATCAATACTGTTAATCAGGCTAATGGGAATCTACACCGCTCCCATAGTCGGGTTCCATTTGGGACACCCGAGCGGATATTTTTTCTTTTCGTAAAAGAATCAAATTTCATATTATCCAAAGATAAGATTATAATTTTGGAGACATACCCTTTTAACACCATTTTCGTTTATTAGTTTGTTTTCGAGAACAACTCATATTAGTTTTGTTACAGGAAGTTCAGACAAAATGTATCTCAGGATTATAGAACTGATTGTAGTTACTTATTCATGTAAATATTAATGTCTCTCAGAACAGTTTTGTAAAAGTGTTAACACCCACATCAGCCGTCCTGAGATACATTTTTATTTTAAGTGAGTTTCTCGTCAAATAAATATTAATCCCCATGAATTTTAAAAATTATTTCGGTATGGTTAAACAAAAACAATAGAATGACGAATCAATATAAAATCTGTGTAATATTTTATGCAAAATACATAAACAGAGGAACATATGAGGAAGAACTATTAAAGATATATAGAGGCAAGTTTGGGTGTTTTTAACAGTGAGATTGTTTGATTTTATAAATAAAGTTTCTCCGATTTTTCTTCTGTTAGTGTCAGGATCACGTTTTAGTCCTGTGATGTTTTGTTAAAAAAAAATGTTTATTTTCATGGACTTGGGAAGGTGTTTATTGTTGTTCTTTTGGCCTGACATTCAAGTATGTGTGTTTTTAATGTATTAACAGGTTCAATAACTACTGTAGTTAACGTTAATGAAACATTTAGTTTAGTGTATAATTTCTTTATCGATCTTTTCTGTTGTGTACATAGTGTATCCTAAATTTAGAGTGACCTTTAAAGTGCCTAGATTTTGGTGGTTTACATGATTAAACCACCATAAAATTACATAATCAGTTTATGTAATTTTCGTTGTATGTGTTTTTTTCTATTATGCCAAATGAAGAGATAATAGAAATCCTGAACAAGGCAATTGAAGAAAAGCCTCAGACAGTGAAAACTCGGACTCGGCACCGGACCAACAAACCAGCCAGCTGACTAAAGATGGAGAACATAACCCAGAAAAACGAAGACAAAGGAGGAAAAAGACTACGGTAAGTGAGGTTTTAAACAATTCTAATAGATCTAAGAACCGCGAAACTAACGATACATCCACTAACATAGACAAGGCTAGAAACCAATAACACATCCCACCGTTTCAACCACACAAAACGCATTCCTCAGATTGTTAAACACTTAAGATTATATTTCCCAGGCATTTACTTTCAGGATATCAGACGACTTCTCAACGGAAGAGTTATGATAAAATGTACATAATCAGACGACTTCGCCCACATTTTGGCTCATTGGCCCAAATATGCCTTCGGAGTCAGAGCCACGATCCAGATATCTAAACACAACACTACACAACCAACTGTAGTTCTCAAAGGTGTCGATTTTGACATCTAAGATAACGAAATCACGGAAGAACTTAAAATGCAAGGCTACGACATAACAAAAACCGAACGAATAATCTCATTTAAAAAGAAAGACAAAAAAACTCCACTTGTCAAAGTAACCGTAAACACGAAAGGTGAACAAAACAAATTACTAAAAGACAGTAGCTTCCCATTATTTAAAAAACACACGATCGAACCAGAGAAACCACATCAAAACCAATCCTACAATGTTACAAATGCCAAAAGTTTGGACACACTAATGTTAATTGTATGACCAAAGACAGATGTGTGAGATGTAAAGGACCGCACGAGGTCGCTCAGTGCCTCAATGAGCGCAACCAAATCACATGTGCAAACTGTCAGGGCTCTCATGCAGCCAGCTTCAAAGGTTGTCCCAAATACACACAGATCAGAAACAGAATTCTATTTAAAAATATGAACATCAACGCACAGCCCCTCAACACTCACTCAACAACTCATACCACAAAACAACCACTTCTAGAAACTCCAACATTTTTACAGACCACAAACACAGCCACCCAACCTCAAACAACTCGCACATATGCCGAAGCTACACGCACAAAGACAACTCACACCTTCAACCCCACCGAATTCACTACAAACTTACTAGCCAAGCTAATTGAACTGAGTGAATTCCCCACTTTCGAACCAAGACACGAGTCCCTCAAGGCTCTCTGTAGTCTGGCCAAAAACTACTTCCACCTTCCTAACCTCAAACAACATCACTTATCACTTATAATTTATGCAAGAGAAGTAGCACAACAAAATGATCAAACACATTAAAATTCTACATATCAACTGTCAAGGAAACGTCAAAGATAAAATAATAGAAATTTACAACATAAACAAACATGTAAAGGTCAACATCATCATAATGTCTGAAACACATTGCACAGAAAAACAAAACACTACAATCCCCGGATTCATTACATACAGTACACCTCACTCTGAAAACAGCATAGGCATAATCGTTTACTTTAGTATAGAAATATCACATCTCATCATGATAGAAGGTACTTTAAAATCAAACGTAAATGAAACAATTTTTTGCAACATACACTTTAAGCACCCAATTAAACAACACTCTACATCTTCTGCAACACTTATGTAGTTGATTCTTGGTGTCGAGAATCTTCTACAAACTTAGAGAACAGATGATACTTTGGCAATACACATCCAACAGAAAACGTTACCTTTGTAGGAAAAAACTATACGGAAACATTTCACTGGAATTTGTGTGAACTTATAGAGTCAGAATATGACTTAGACTAGTCTGAGTAAAAGTAATTTTATGTCAGGATTAAAATTGGTTTTCATCTTACCAATATTCACATTTCATTTGCATAACCTTTAGAAGTTCTTACATGAATATCAGAAGTATTTTTTTGCATAAAACGTTATATTTTTGTTATTTGATTTACCCTAACACTGAACAGGGTTTATTTAGTTAACTGACCTTGTAATTACCACACAAATTGCAAAATAGATATAAATTATCCTTTTTTTTTCTTTCTAGAATGATGCATAAAATTAGTTATCACAAACAGCCTCAGGCTTGTAACACTTTGCATCTTATTTTCTTTCATTTTATTATTTTACTGCTGTTTGAACTATATGTAACCAATAAACCCGTGTAGCAAGCTAGAAATCACCTAGTCAGTATACACATATATATAGTTCACATTATGGTGCAGAATAGCTTCTTGCTTGCATTCTTCTTGCATAAATTAATCAATATTTTTTTTTCATTGATATTCCTGTATCCAAACAGTTTTCTATTTTTTACATTTTAGTCACTCTTATAACAACAAGTAAAAAATATAGAAGAAACAAATTTACTATTTGTGGATCTTGTACATTTTGCAGTCAAACTTGAAGTATCTTTAAAAGTTGACCATAATTTTTGATAGGACTGTTTTTAGTACTTTCCTGAATATATATTTTAATATATTTTAAATAAAAGAGGGCGTTGGGTGTAGGTTAGACTTATTTATATCTGAGTAAAACAAGGTAATTGCTGGCTATAAAAAATATATTGTCTTAGCAGTATTTATAATAAAAGTTTTTAATCTGCATTAAAAGTATTAAAACTGAAGAGTTGAAATAGGGTTTAAAAGATTATCTGATTTGTGAAATTTGGAGCAAAAAAGTGTTATAAAGAAAAGTGAAGTTGACAATTAATTTAAATATTTCATTTTGATATTAAGAAATTAAAGCTTATGTTAAAATCTCATTTGTTAACCATTGTTTTCAATTAGCTACATGTAATTCCTGCCACCATTGTATAATACCATATGTACAATATTGCCAAAGAAGAATTATGAGCTCCTTATGATGAGGGTGAAACCTTATACATGATAGACTGATTTAGCATAAGTATACACTTCTGGTTATGTAATTACCCTTCATGACAGAGATTGGAGATGAATTGTTTCTTTAATACAATGTATTATAATGAAATCTTTTTGAAATTTCAAAGCTACAAATTTGTACAAATATTACATACACACACACATATGCAAATAATAAAATATTCTAGATGGTCTTACTTCCTCACCAACAAAGCTCTCTCGATATCTTAGTTTACCCTCTAAGCATTGCTGAAGCTTTTCTTTTTGCACGGCAGTCTTCTTTTCCCCAACAGTTTTGCACACCTTCAGAACATGAGGTGGTCATGTGACTACCCTTATCAATCCTACTGCATCATCTGTGCTAGAACAACTAGCTCACTCTATTATTCTAGCACAACTTACACTTTCTTGATCAGCATTCTACAGACTGGCCTGTAAGTCCCTACCCATCCATATATCTTATGTATCTGTGTGCTGTCCCTCATTCTCGCTGCACTCATGTACCGATGTATTTGTCACAAACGCTCTTCAAGTGTAAATGGGCTTACATCGGCCATATTTCTCTAAAAAAAAGAAACAAATTTATAATACATGCGTAATTGAATATAACATAATAACATATGGATGGGTAGGGACTTATGGGCCACCCTGTAGTGTATAGATGTGTTTTTAATTTGTACATGTGACTACAAAATTTGGATATAGCTTAATCACAAATTTTTATCAGTTTTAACTTCCTGTGTTTAATTTCTGCTGTTTCTACTCATTTGTTTTAGAAATAATTCCATTTTCCAAATTCTAATTTTTCATATAAATATGAAATTTATTATGGCAGGTGATGAATCTCCATCCATAGTAGCCATGGTTTTGACACAATCTCCAGTTCTCAGGGTTGATGATGTCTGTTGGGGAAACACAGGCTTTGATTTTTGTAGAAAGGTTCTAACTACTGTGTGGAGATTTCTTTCTGTTATACTTTCCTACTTTTTATACCTTCATGTAATCTCCTGGGTAAGGTGTTGTTATTCTTACCAGAAGGTCTGTGGTAAGTTTTACTCCCTCCCAGTAGGTATATCCACATTTAGAAAGTCATTTTAGCTTTAGGATTGGTCTAATTTTCCCACTCTTTTAGTTTGCTCTTTCATGTTTCATATGTTCAGTATTTGGTAAGTTAGATTATTATAGTTCTTTTATCATCTCAGATACTTTAGTTTCAATTTGTTTTGTTTAATTTTCTATACATGTCCAAGTTATGCAGGATCATTGCTGTTTGGGTAATTATAACTTTGGCCACTTTTGTGGGTGTGTTGGCTCATTATTTGTACTTCCTTTCACTGTTTATGTTTCCAAGTTGCTTTTTCTTTACTACCAGTCGCATCTAATTTGTGATTGGATTTGAGTTTTAAAAATAATTATTATTAACTTCTTCTCATGTTCTTCAGGATAGGTTTTATTTTTGTGTTCTTGGTATTTTTTGAGTGGACTAACAAATTTGATGTTTATTTATCTTTTTCCTTCTCAGTTCATTTAGTGGTTTTGTACTTTAGGTGTTGCTTATTATTTTTTGTTTTAAGTCCATTTTCATAGTTTATAGGTTTGTTATTTTTCTGGAAAACTGTGGTCTGTTGAGTAAAGCAGATAAGGATTTTTGCCTATCCCTACTGACTCCTGGCTTCTATAATTAGGGTATTTCTGTATAGGTAATTGCAGACACCCATAGCACTGTATCTGCTATGTCATTCCTCTGGACTCCCCAACATGTATTTTATTCCCTTTTCTTCTAGTGGAGTAGAGGAGTCCTTTCCACTTCCAGTTCTTGGAGTGGTGAACCAAGGAAGATTCCTCCTGAGTAGTTTTTGTACAATAAACTAAAATTGAGTTTGTAGATTATGTGTACCCACTCAACAACAAGAGGGCAAGCATTGTTATTCTTACTGTGATACTGAACAATGATACACTGTAATATAACAATCAGGATCCAAGGAAACTTCCCCTGAACATTTTTGCTCAGGCTGACTGCACTTGTTGCTCACAAAATTCTTATGAAAGGTGTTTCCACAGGATATTTTCTATCCAGATGGACTGCACTTGACATAATCTGTCTTAACCCAAGACACTTCCCCTGCATGTTTTTATACCAGCACTTGACCAGACCATATTTATACCAAAGGTGCTACCTCCTGGTTGTTACCAGGGAGACCACTCTTGTTCATCAAATAGTTCTCATGCAAAGCACTTCCACTGGAAGAATTTTGCTTGGATGGACTGCACTTGGCATAATTCAACATATATTAAGGTGCTTTCCATGGATGCCTTTCCCTGTAGACCACAGTATTGTACATCTACGGTGATTCTCTGGGCAGACTACACTTGTTGATCAAATAATTCTCATGCATGGTGCTTCCACTGGATGTTTTTTGCCTGGATGGACTGCACTTGGCATTATCTAACATATCCTAAGATGCTTTCTCTACATGTTTTTCCTGGTAGATTACTCTTGACCATAATATTTTATCTCGAAGGCAATTCCCTTGGGTGTTTTCTGCCTGAGCTTACTGCACTTGTTGATCTTGCAAACTCATGTAAAGTTCTTCCACTGGATGTTTTTGCCCAGATGTACTTCACTTGGCATTATTTGTTGTATTCCAAGGCACTTCCCCTGAACGTTTTCTGCCTGGGCAGACTGTACTTGGTCTGTTCACGTACCCTTCATGGTCCTTTACTCATAGCCTCTCTTGTACCTTTATATGTTTCACTGTCATTATGTTTGGTACTTTGGTTTGCTGCATAAGTAGGATATGTATGCTGACAATGAGCTAGTCATGACAGTTCTCTTGATCACACTCATATATATATGTATTTATATTTATATGTATCCTCATAACACAGCTGCACATCAAAGGTATTTTCTCTGGCTGTTTAGCCTGGATGGACTGCAATTATTGCTCACAATATCTGATACAAAGCATTTTGACAAGATAAGCTGCACTTGTTGCTTACAGTATCTCATATGAGGTGTTTCAACTGGATAGATTACACTTGTCATAATTCAGTGTAACCTGAAGATGTACAATTGGCACTTATATGAGTTGCTATCACTTACACATTAGATTTTTCAACTTTGTCATGGTATCCAAGTCTTGTTCTCCAACACTTATACTGATTTGGTACTGTATGTCTTTCCCCAATGCAAGTGTTCTTTACCCAGTAAAGAACATACCCATTTGAGAAATAGTTCAAAACCACACAGATGTGACTTCTGTTTTTAATCTTGCACACCAGTTCTTTCAGTGTGGTTACTTTCTGCTTGAATTTGTTTTTTTGCATGTTCATCTGCCCCTCTAGTTTTTCAAAGTGAGGTGAGAAGTGAGACCATTTCATAAGTTCACATTTTCTAATCCTGACAATGTATTTTGATACATACTTGCCTCACTTCAACCACTTCCTTCCCCAATGATTTGCCAGTGTTTCTAGTTTGAATATGACAGTTCTTGAGAGTGAGGATTATGCTAGAATAATAGACTGCATTAGCTGTGCTGGTACAGATGGTACAGTAGGATTGTTGGAAGGCAGTTGCATGATCAGTACATGTTTTAAAAGACTGATGAGCTAGGTGAAAAGTGTTTGTTTTTTTTGGCAATGTTTAGAGAGCAAATCAAGATTGAAACAGCTTTGAGGTGAGAAGAGGTAAATACCTGTCTGAAATACAGTTTCAGTATAAAAATGTTAAGTTTATTTGGACAAGTTATACAATTCATAAAAATAATTCTGAAGTTTGAAACTATTTCATCTGGTAGTTATTTTTTTGCAATAAAATAAGACAAACCATTAAATAAATGTATTCAGGTTTCACAGTTTACTATGTTAGAATTGTGCTTAAAATTCTATAATTAAAATAAAAATATACAGAAAAACTACTTGTACATTTAAAAACTGAATTACTAAGTTTGGGGATTAGGTGCAGTTTCAAACCTTGAACATGGACCAGAAATAACTTTTAGTAACATTCAATTATCTGTAAAATATGTATGCATTAACTTGATATTATTGTAAGTATAATTAAATTAGAAACTGATCAGGATATCACGAGAAATTGGTATAGAATTAATATTAACTTATGATCAAAGCAAGTCTTTTACATAGATAAGAAATAAAAACACTGGTTATGAGCACAGGTAACTAAATATAGTGTTCAGACCATATTACTTTTATGATTAAAATGTAGTTTCACCAGTTGCTCACTCTCTCACTGTTTTTTTGGTCAAGGTCTAAATCTGAGCTTAGTAATTCAGTGCAGACACACTGTGTAGGTTAAATATCAATACATCTGTTTTTACTTTTTGTTATTTCTATTTAACTGTCAGAAATGCATTATGTTTACTTTTGTTTATATCCTTCTGTGAATTTGGTAGAAAGTTGATTAAATATTTTTTGTATTCAATAAATACAACTATGCATTTACAAAAATTAAAAACACTATTTGATGTGTGTCAATCAATGAATTAAACTCACACTGCTTCATTTTTTTCACCATTTATTTTGCAATAATGAATATTTATGAGATATTCAATGAAAAATATACATTTCACAACAAAATTCCTAAAGATAGAAAAATTATTGCTCTTTAAAAATCACATTTACTCCTGTTATATCTTGTTTTCCTTAAAACATTTTATCAATCTTACACAATTTTTGTTTTTAAGGTAACTTTAACATTTAAATTCCAGAAACACTATATTATTCACTGCATTGAGCAATAAATTGCTTAAACCAAACTTGGTAACTTGCTTTGAACAAAATGACAAAGGTAAAACATCAGGTTCAATAGAATGTGTTTTTTTAACTATTAACAAAAAATGTTCAGCTATAGGTTGGTAAGTAATAAATAAATGAAGAGCAGACATCTACTAGTGGTACAGATCATACCTGTGGTAAAGCATTAGCACTTCGTAAAACAATCTTGAAATTATCTTTAAGAAGAATCTGGGAGACACAAGTCACTGCCAATGTTCAGTTACACACACTACAGTTAAGTTTCAGACATTGTAACTTTATAGGATTTCTACTTATTATGCATTGGTTATTCCACATCTAATTCTTGGAGATCTTCATCAAATAGGTTTTCATTGATTGGAACAGCTTCTCCATCTACTGTAGCAGCAACATGATCTTCTCAACCAGCTGCTTCCCATCCTCTCCTACAAATTTATTTAATGAAACAATCATAATGAACACCATGTTTGTACAAAATACCACTAACAACGATACCAACAATTACTGATATAATTATCTATATGATATTTAATCAACACAATCTGTCCTGATTTTTCTCAATACATTTTAAAACATTGACAATAACTGACAAAGCAAATATATAATTTTTACATATATCAATACATTTATAATTCTTATTAGCTATAAGCTTCATTCAGGCTTTTTAGTATCTGTAAATAAATTTGCAAACTACCTTTCACAGACAGACCTTTCTTTTAACATTTTCAATGTCAATTTTTTCTAAAAATGAAATATTTGTGGTTTCATTAAATAAGACACCTTTTTTTTAAATTAATAAGCATTAAATACAAAATTATTATCAGTTAAGAATAATGGTTTTTAACAATATCTCACTTTAACAGCTAATTTATATTATGTTCCAACTTCATATTATTATAACATATACATTTTAAAATTTTGTCAACAATTCTCTTATTAAAATAGATACTTCATATTAAACCTTAACTATAACTTTCCTACTTCAACAGACACTTGAATTAAATTTAAGGCACAACTATAACAGTTACTTTCTTAATGTAATACATACTCAGTACATCTCCTTACCATATAGGTTTGCTTTTCTTCTGTTCACTTCATGAAGATTAGGTAACAATGTTAATCCTACATTTGCTTGCAGGATAAGGGTCTCAGCTGTTAGTTCCAGATATGAATCACAGTTCTGCAACTGCAAAGAAAGTTTACAAAGATTAAATTTTTATATGTTCCAATGCCCTCAAATTTTATGATAAATACATCTGATCTACATTAGCATTGACATAGACAAAATTTAAAAGTAACATTTATATAAGAAATATAATTGAAGAATTAATATAACAGAGCTAGCACTAGTGGGAGGGAGCTAAAATAGTTCTCCAACCCCAAAGCTACTATTGTCCACAAATTTAGTTTTACCATAATTTCAGATTTAATCCCAGCATATGTCTCACTGCCCCCCTTTCCAGTTAAGAAAAATCTGGAACTGGGACGGATTCTTCATAAGTAATTAACTTTTCTAGAACTTGACTTAAAACTTCACATTCAATGAAGAAAGTTCACCATTTACAATGCTTGTAAAATGACTCATTAGACACCTAATGTCCTTTCTTTAATACAATATCCATAGGCAGTTTTGTTCATTATTTCATTCACTTTTCATAAAATATTTTAAATGAGGTATTTATTTCATGTTTTTAACCATGAAAGCAAATTAATATGTATTTTTAAACTTTTGGTTTGAGTTTAAATGTGTATTTTTATTTCCTCCAAAACTATAAAAGAATTTTAAAATCAATTTTCAATTTCCCAGCTACAAACAGACACAAAACTGTTTACTGATGTGTCAACACTAACAACCAAGTTTGCTGGTATTAATCAAAAAAGAGAGAGATGAATATTATGTCTTTTTTGTATAAAGAGAATTCTTCCAATATCCTTGTGATACCACAGCCTGTAATGTGGAGACAGAAATAAAAACATATAAATGTTTCACTGTACAACTTTTTTTTTTCTTTGAAGAAACAAACTATGATATCAAATGTTATTGATAAACTGGATAAAACACATACTGTTTAATTAAGCAACATTCCTTAATAACATTTCCAAGAAAATCCTTAAGAGATAAAATAGCATACAAACAAGACCTCATGCTTTGATAATAGATGAAATATTAATACCTCACTATCTTCGAGGAAATAGATCATATGCTGCCTCATCTTCACCCATCCAGCCTTCTACAGCCAAGTCTGGGTTGAATGTAAACATCTCTCGTCCACTGAGCTGTTTGAAGACTCACCCATGACAGCCAAGTCTGTTGAATGTAAACATCTCTCGTCCACTGAGCTGTTTGAAGACTCACCCATCCGGCCTTCTACAGCCAAGTCTGGGTTGAATGTAAACATCTCTCGTCCACTGAGCTGTTTGAAGACTCATAACTATGAAGATTCTAGTTTACTCTTCAGATAAACATACTTAACAATGAAAAGAATAAACTTAACAAGTTTAAATATGCTCTATGACAACACTCATTAATAATGCATTTTGTACTATATAATGTTAAAATTCTACATCAAGTTGTCTTGCTATTTTTAAGGTGAGCTTGCCTCTTCTTAAGCAAAGTAGAAGCTATGTTGAAAATAAATATATTATTATTTATATCACAGCAATGATCAGTAATTTCAAGAATGATTTTACAAATTGTTGATCACTTACTTCTTATGTCAATCAAACAATTTCAATATTTACAAAAGATGATACATTATGATGATAACATGTATTTATATTTCATTGAATTAAGGGGTGACCAGTAGAGTTCATCTATTATAATTACACCACGATGATGGTCAACAAACTTTAACTTACTAATAATACTCATCATGTGGTGACAGTCACACAGTTTTACAATATTACTTACACTAATGTGATGACCAGCTTTAAACACTGTTTTTTTTTCTGTCCTGTTCCACTTGAACTTTTCCCTTCTCTGCTATCTACAAATCAAAATAATGTTTTGTGTTGATACTATGCTTACAAAATATATTTCAATTAAATATTGAACAAACATGTAATTAGACAAAAATAAACATTTTTGTACACGATGCCTTTTATACTTACATATATGTGTATGTACTTATTTCCCAAATTTATATATTAACTGTTACACTTTACACACTTTTTCATTAAAAGAATGTAATAAAGATCTAAATTGTTATAAGTCAATAAAGTCTTGTGTATAAAAAATCTAAACAGCTTAAAACAAAACCAACTTGTGTACATTTTTATGGAAATATTTTAAAAGTATACTATCCTTCATAAACATAAAAAAGAGGAAGACAAGAGTACAAAATATGAAATTCAATAAGTAAACTTGTATTGAAGTGTGAATAGACAGAGAATGCTTTTTCTTTTCCCAAGCCAAAAATGTTTAAAATGGAATTCTTGTCAAGTTAGACCCAAGAGCTGCTCTCTTGAAGTACACAGAATGTAATGACACAATTGTAAAAATTAGATATAATATTATAAAGCACACACAGAACACAATTTTATAAATTACATAGAGCAAGATGTAATGTTACGAATGCATGCATGAATGAATCAGTATGGATCGTATAATTCGTATATTGCATAGTTTCAATATGATTCAGGGCAAGAGAAATGGAATACATTTCGGCACTGAACACAAAAATTGTAGAGGGAATTCTGTGTGCTACAACCGAACTGTAACAAACCATGGCAGAACCTAGAGTCACCTGATTTTAAACCATCTGTATATATGGGAATGGATGGATTGTTTGAAACATGTTCAGCAAATAAAGAGCGATATTTCCAACAGGTCACAGTTGGGGATAGTAATTAGCCATGATGGAAGAGGCCGAACTGTTGATACTGCTATGCTTTTCAAAGATATATCCAGTTCTTCTGATTGTGCCTGGATACAAAGGCTAAAAGAAACAACAGCAGATTTTCTATCATAGAAAAGTGTGGCCCACTGAGAATGGAAAACACCACCCCAAGTAGGATGCTGTGGTAGAGAGCAAAGTTTAGAAGCATACATAAGAGACAGTTGCAAATGGCGAATATACAGAGAAGATTCATGGGACTCCACATACAAACTTTGGACTGGAGAGGTACGAAAGGCCCCAGTGCAAAGGCGAAGTCTCTGATGGTGGGTAGGATCCAGAATTTTTAGTGCTGAGGTTCTGGCAGAACCATAAACCATAGACCCATAGTCAAGTTTGAATCAGATAAGGGCACAATAAATTTTAAGCATGGAGTATCAATCTACTCCCCAAGAGGTGGAAGTGAGGACACAGAGGATGTTCAGTGCTCTTATACATTTGACAAGAAGTTGTTTGATATGGGAAATAAAGTTTAATTTACAGTCAAATATAAGACCCAAGAACTTTGCCTCAAGAACGATAGGAAGCACATCATCATGAATACAAAGTTCTGGATCTGGATGAACACCCTGTTGGCAGCAGAAATGTATATAAACAGTTTAAGAGAGAGAAAGTTGAAAACCATTTGCTGTAGTCCACTTAAGTGTATGATTGATTTATGAGATGTGAAAGTCATCAACGAAAAGACCATTTGCAATTGTAGGGGTAGCTGTTCACTATTGGCATTAAGCTTTATAATGAAAAGTGTGACACTCAGAACACAGCCCTCGGGGACTTCAAGTTTCTGTGGAAAAAACGGGAAAGTGTTTGGACCATATGGACCTAGAATCGGTGGTTCAGTGAAAAATACTTAATAAAAAGTGGCAAATTTCTACGCAATCTGTATGAGTGAAGGCCTCACAAGATGCCATATCTCCATGTTGTCGAAAAGGAAAGAGGCAGATGTTCAACTCTTGTTTTATTAGCTACGAAGGAAGGGGGTGAGTTTGAAAAGCTAGATACATGAGAGAAACATTCACCAAAAGAATTAGCAATGCTCTGAGCATCAGCAACTTCATGGCCATTAAATATGAAGATGGAGGAGGCAGTAGTATACCGTCCATACACCTTCTGGGTCTTGTCCCATATGACTTTTTAACTGGTGGTTAAAGAAATGCTGGAGGAATATTTAATCCAAGATTCCTTCTGGCTTTGACATCTAACTCCCTGAGCCTGTGCATGGGCATGCTAAAATGCAATGCAGTTTGTAAGCATGAGATAACCACGAAATTTATCCCAAACACGTTTCTGAGCTCTTTGTGTTATAGAACAAGCAGACTTCCACCAAGGGCGGGGATGCAGTGGGAAAAATGTTGAAGTTTTGGGGACGCACTGAGCAGCTGCTTGGACAATACAGTTAGTTACTGCTGCTACACAATAATCTATCAATGATTTACATAAGATGGCAGGATCAAGTTCCAAAAGAGCAGTGAAAGAGGGCCAGTTGGCCTGGTCCAACTTTCACTGAGACACACGGGTCAGGTGGAACTGACCACGGCCAATCTCTTAATACGATAGGAAAATGATCACTACCCCGTGGATTAAAGTCAACCTCACAATAAAAGCAAGTGAAAAGCAAAGGGGAGCAGATAGAAAGATCTATAGCAGTAAATGACTAACTGGGTGCATGAAAATAAGTGTAAGAGCCAGTATTGAAGAGAGACAGGTTGTGATTCAGGAGCATATGCTCTATAGCACGACCCATCATATCAATACTAGAACCACCCAGGTGTTTCCATGAACAAGGTGACGTTGGGCAAAGACTGGAAGATGTGGTAACGACAGATATAGAAGTAGATGCTGATTCATTAACTTTCTTGATTTTGAAGGGTACAATATTAAGATGCGCTGTTAAGGATTCTGTAGGAGGCACAGAAAGATTTGTCTGGACTCCTACTCTAGTAGTGGGATGGATTTCAGCAGCATAAGTCCGAGATGGAATTGGGAATAGTTATTTCTGACCCTCTAAATAAGTAATATTATGTATGAGCTGTCTTGTGATGTTGTACTTCTTTCTCTTCCACGCATTTAGGGCAAGAAGTAAAATAGGAAGGATGTGGACCATTACAGTTAATACGATGTGGTTCTAGTTGGCATTCAAAAGCATCATGGTCTTTATCAGCACAACAAGCACATGTCAAGGAACCACAGCAAGATGTTTTTGAGTGACCAAATCGTTGACAATGAAATCATCTAACAGGGTTAGGAATACAAGGCCTAGTTTACAATTCATATATCTTGCTTTGATCATGGTAAGAGGACGTGATGTGGTAAATGTTAATATTAGAACATTTCTTGGCTCTATAATCCCGTCTCTACAAGTAAAAATTCGGCGCACGGTTGTAACGCCTTGGCTGGTGGAACCTGTGAAGATCACTGACTCAGAAATTGTCTTTAAATCCCTCTCAACCCTGGGGCTGATCCTCCCTTTGGTTAGTCAGCTGGTCCACTTGGGTTAGGGTCAACTGAGTTCCAGCGTTGGATGTTCTCAACAGGTGTTGTGGACATGGTGTCTGATGCTGGTGTTTGGGCATAGTGCTCACGAAACCCTGGTGTTCTTGAAGTCGAAGGCCATTGGGAATATACCCATTGAGGTTACTCCTCATTCTACATTGAATTATTCCAGAGGAGTTTGGAATGTTGTGATGAAGCTGTTTCCTCTAAAATGTCTCCAGGCTGTAATTTTTTTACCGATTTAGGTGAGCCAACAAGCTCTTCTAAACCATTCTGAATAAAAAAAATGGAGACATCTGTCCTAAGGGTTTTTCAGTGAAAGAATGTATAATTAAAAATCGCCGGACAAATTCAAGTTGTGAATTTGACCGTACAGAGCCATCAATGCACGGTCGTTTGCCAGTAGTCAGATTTTTCTCTATGCTATCATGCTTGTTTATTTCTTTATTTGAGGGGTATCCATAAAAGAAAAAGGATATTTTGGTGCCTGCTGGAGCCTTACGAGAGGATGCACTACAGTGTCATACAAAGTCACTGGAATGACGCCAAGGTTTCGTGAGCACTATACCCAAACACCACTATCAGACATAATGTCCACGACACCTGTTGAGGACGTCCTATGCTGGCACTCAGTTGACCCTGACCCAAATGAACTCAACCTCAACCACAAGGATCCTCTCCTCCCCTTCACGGGTCACCATGCATGGCAAACACGCAGGTGGATGGATGTTTAGATCCCAGAGGAGGTAAACAAAGTACAAAACCTTCTCTGGGAGTCCCTTCACTACGTACAGGAAGCCGTCCCTAATTTAGCAGTGTAACACTAGAGGGAAAGCAGCTCGTCATCACCACCCACTGCCAACTCTTGGACTACTCTTTTACCAACAAATAATGGGAATGGTCATCACTTTATAACGTCCCCACGACTCAAATGGCAAACATGTTTGGTGTGACGAGGATTGGAACCCGAGACTGTCGGATTAAAAGTCGAGCACATAAACCACCTGGCTATGCTGAGCCTATTTTGGAAGGTCCATTCGTCCTTTGTCATAGGTTCTGCTTGGTTGAGAAACGCTTCGACAGGTTTATGTGAAGTAAAATTTGTAATGGATCTGTTGATGTTTTATTTTTATTTTTTGGCAAATGCAGTAGAAAAACATTAATAAAGTTGTCAGTTGTATATAATAAAATATTATATTTTTCATAGTTATAATTAACCTAGGACATGAAAACAATACACAATATTTTATTCAAGATACTGATATAACGATAATGTATCAGTAAGAGAAACGTTACAGCTATTAGGAAGAAAAATTTAAGACATGGAGTCGAAAATAAAATGTCAAAAATGTTTTGGGCATTCAGCACATATCACGAAAGAAGGAAAATTAGTTTCATACTGTATTGCACTGAAAGCTAATATACATCATTTCAATGGTTTTCGTGTAAAAGTCGACGGCTAACACCTGACGGTGCTTCATGAGGAAATATACAAGCTAATTTTCGTATCATTACATCCTCAATAAATATATAATTATAAACAAATTGTGTGTCCAGTCATAATACAATAGTGGTTACCGCTATTGATTTTTATAATGTGCGGTATTTAAGTTCATTATCCTCCAAAGAAAACAATTTTTTCCTTTCCTAAAATTTCTGGGGAACAACCGGACCGACAGCTCTAAAACGGGAATGTCCTGCCGAAATCGGGACGTTTTATTTGTTTTTGAATTTCGCGCAAAGCTACACGAGGACTATCTGCGCTAGCCATCCCTAATTCAGCAGTGTAATACTAGAAGGAAAGCAGTTAGACATCACCTGTTACCGCCAACTCTTGGGCTACTATTTTACTAACGAATAGTGGGACTGACTGTCACATTATAACGTCTCCACAGATGAAAGGGCGAGCATGTTTGGTGTGACGAGAGCCTCGACCCTCAGATTACGAATCTAGCACCCTAACCAACTGGCCAAGCTGAGCCTCATTACTAAGTGTTGTCTCAATAAATTTGTCAAGCTGCTACTAACAATAAAGGTATGTTGTACACAAAACAAATAAATATTTTAATAAAATATAGGAAGCATTTTTCTGAATTTCCAAAGCCTTACAAATTCAATTTGAATTTAAAATAAAATTCAATTCTCTCACTCCAATATTATGATTTTATTGCCTAACTTTTACAACGTTTGTTTAGTCAGTATATCCTCTTGTACTTTTAACGCACACTTACATGATACAGCTACTACCGTGTTTCTCCGAAAATGAGACAGGGCTTATATTAATTTTCACTCCAAAATATGACACTAGGGCTTATTTTCGGGGGATGTCTTATTTTGATATATTAAATAAATGAAGTTACAAAGTAAAACTATGAAACTAACCATTTAAAATAAACTATTAAACTAACTGATTAATACTTAAACAAACTAACTAACTAACTATTAAACTAATTAATAAATTAATTTTTTTTTATTTCTTTCCTCTTCCTGCCACTCTGAACTAGGGCTTATTTTAAGGGTAGGGCTTATATTAAAACTATCCCCAAAAATCACACTAGGTCTTATTTTATGGGTAGGTCTTATTATCGGAGAAACACGGTAGTAACAAAAGTTACCTGAACCCTAATTTATTTTTATTTAAATTTTGTTAACAGAAAGATTAATGTATAATGTCGAAAAACAATAAATTTCACTGATCTTCTAACAAACCTTTTTAATGAGGGAAACATTCACTAAATACTATAACCATTAACTCATCAAAAAGAACTGAAACAAATTGTCTAGTGTCTTTATGCGGTCCGACGTTGGAATTTGATCCACGTTAGGATCAAAGGGGGTGTAAACCTCGTCCTCCATATCAAGAGATGGTGTTATTCTATTCATATCTAAACTTATTCCAAGGTAACACCCCCGTTACCATGTTATTTTACGTATTGTATATTAAATATTGTCCATTGTGCAAAATGTTTAATTCAACATATCCTTTTCAGGCCATGTTCATTTTATAGAATTATATCAACATATATATTTGCACTGAGCTTCGTTAATGTATAATTGCATTTTTCGGTTCCGTGTGCTCATAGTACAGTTACACTTTGCAGTCGAACATACACGCATATAATCCTATTTTGACAAATAAAACCTTTTAAAATAGAACTATGTTTGTGTCTAGAAGTCAGTTAACCTAGCACTATTTGGCCTGTAAGTATCTTATTCACGATGAATGATATTTAGAGGGGTGGAGTTCTTAGGGCTAGGTGTTTTATATATTATATAGCCTTTCAATTTGCTCATCACTTCATTTTTATTTGTATTTTTTGTATAATGATGAAGCGAGTTATCTATAAGTCTGTCTGGTAGAGTCGGCATATTGGAATATTTATGGAGAAACATTGAATTTTGAGCATGAGACTCGCTGTGCTTTTGATGAAATATATTTTTGCATTTGCCGTAATTTATTGACGTAAGTTATGCATGAATAATTCACATGCGGGTTCTGCAGGCTTATTCTGTGACTGATCTTGTGCATATTTTTAAAGTGGTTTCTGGTGAAGCTCCTTGGTTGTTGCCTGTCAGGATCTTAAAGTAGCTCCCTCATTTTCAGATTCTGGTTTCAATGCTGTTTATCTAAGTTAATTTCGAGTTGAATGTAATACGTAAGAATTTTGCTGATTTTGCAACTTGCGAGAGAATCCCATCCAGATATAACTCTGGTATTATTGTTCTTGTTTTATGTGATTTTATGGGAGGGTTTTTCTAGTGTTATGTTTATCACAAATTACGAACCTGTAAAAATACTTGTACAGTTGAAAATTATCTTATGTAAATAAGTTCAAGTGAGTAATGTAATGGATTTACTATTATACATTTATTTTAATATGGATGTTTGATTTAGTTAGCTATATGTTTAGAAATGCATACAACTTATATTGTTAAATATGTGATGCAAAGTCCTGCCTGTTCACTTAATTTGTAGAAGATTCTCGAGTGTAAGAATCAACAATATATGTTTTACACTGTTGCCAACTGAACTTTTAAGATTCTCGCTTAACGTTTATAAAGCGACACGCGGAGAGTCTTGTTTCTTTGTTGTTTTTCTTTAGAATTTCGCACAAAGCTACTCGAGGGCTATCTGTTCTAGCTGTCCCTAAATTAGTAGTGTAAGACTAGAGGGAAGGCAGCTAGTCATCACCACCCACCGCTAACTCTTGGGCTACTCTTTTACCAAGGAATAGCGGGATTGACCGTCACATTTTAACGCCTCCACGGCTGAAAGGGTGAACATGTTTAGCGCGACCCTCAGATTACGAGTCGCACGCCTTAACATGCTTGGCCGTGCCGGGCCATCGCGGAGAGTCAGTTTACTATTATTGGATTGATACGGTTGGTATACTATAAGCATCGGTAGCTATAATTGTGATTAACACTTATTATTTGGGAAAATGCGGATACTTGACCAGGAACCTTTACAGATTTTGAACATTACAAACCGCTTAACTTTAGAGAATTAACTTCAGAAGTTAATATTTTTACGAAAACAATGCCTATCTTCGTCACACGTGTGAGAAGCGAGAGACAGCTTACCCGTTAAGTGAAGTGTACCGATATCAACATAGAATTAATTCGTTCTCGTGAACCGTTGATAAAATATTCATTTTCAGACCAGATGGAAGATTCAGTATTGTTTGTAAAACTTTTGTAAATAAATCATTATTTGTAATAACCAATATTACAAATTGTTGGTTTAAATTTCGAGCAAAGTACACGAGCGCCATCTGCGCTAGCCGTCCATAATGTTGCAGTGTAAGACTAGAGTTAAGGTAGCTAGTCATCACTCCAATGCCAACTCTTGGGCTACTATTTTACCAACGAATGGTGGGATTGACTGTAACATTATAACGTCCCCACAGTTAAGAGGGAGAGCATGTTTATTGTGACGGGGATTCAAACCCGCCACCCTCAGATTATGAGTCGAGTGCCTTATCCACCTGGCTATGCCAGCCCATTATAAATTGTATCATTGTTTGTACATTAAAATACACTTGTGCCATGAAAGAAAATTTTATGTATCAATCTTGTTGGCAAACATAATAAATCTGATACATATCAATTTTCAATTAACTTCTAAATTAAAATTTCCAGCTGTTTGAAATCGCAGTACGTACCGTACGTAAAATAATAAATCGGAGACTTGTCCGAAATAAATTATAATACGTAACAGTAAATATTACAAAATATATTTCAGATTATGAAATTCCAGAGTTGGTAAATAAATGTATTTACTAGAACATTCTTCATTTTTTGGATCATTTGTTACTATGCCTGTATATATGAGGCATTACATGCTAAAAATAAGTTTTGTTTTGTTTGTTTGTTTTTTCCAACTTTAATAAATGTTACTAATTTTTAAAAAAGATGTAAATATAGACTTATGTTGCATTTCAAACATGCCTATATTGTGGCCTATATTTAAATGTATTCTTCACTACAGGGAGTGTGTGTTGTTTTTTGTTGTTGTTGTTGTAATGTGGATAATGATTAGTAAAGTCTAGAAACTTCATGAAAGTTTAGGCCTCTAGAATCTAAACATTTTCTTCAGTTCATGATAAACTATAAAAATATGAAAAAGCCAAACTGTGTGAATAAGAATAATTGTGTTTGAAGTCAGGCATACCAGTCAGTGTATTCTTTAAACCGTTGTATGAGCTGTACTGTACATGATTTTAACCATATAAAAGTAATTGTTTTTGTTTTTTGGAATTTCACACAAAGCTACTCGAGGGCTATCTGTGCTGGCCATCCCTAATTAAGCAGTGTGAGACTAGAGGGAAGGCAGCTAGTCATCACCACCCACCGCCAACTTTGAACTACTCTTTTACCAACGAATAGTGAGATTGACCGTCATATTCTAACGCCCCCACGGCTGGGGGGGGGCGAGCATGTTTGGCGCGACTCGGGCGCGAACCCGCGAATTACGAGTCGCACGCCTTAACGCGCTTGGCTATGCCGGGCCTACAAGGGTTTAATAAAGAGCTTTTACGTTTTCCACATTTGGTGGGAACATCTCACATTCAAGGTTAATCTCCCTTACTCCCGTTGATTGGTGAACTTTTCCAACACCTTAAATCATAAAATCTACACCTTTAATAGTTTTAGAAAATCCCTGTAATACTGTAGAATAGATATGACATTTATGTTCAACAAAATTCGAAGGTCAGATATTTGTCTGTGGTTTTATGTGAAAATTTATAATGGTGTCAACTACACAAAATGCCACCACAATGTATGATTGTACCCATATTTTGCTATAGAAGTCTTCAGATAGCCACTACTCATCCAGGAGAGCTTTTCACCTTTAGCACGCCTATCTGTGGCTTTAACATAGGTATATATCTCTAGCTTGAAAGTTTGTAAGAAGAGGAAACTGATTTATTATTCAGATATAGCAAACAGTTAACAAACAGAGATTATTACAAGTGACTCTTGAACTATATTAAACAGCCGCATGTATTTGTGACACTTTATTCTGACACTCAAGCATTTTCATTTTAAAAATAACCACGTGATTTTTAGTTATCTTGCAAATTTATTCTTATTGGCGAATCGGACAGTAGCTGTTGATGAACTCGCCCATGATCTTCACTGTCCATTGACCAGTTCATTTGACAGGCACCAGCCACTGTTTCTTGAGTCAGGAACTCAAATATTTGTCATATTTGAGACAAAGTTTAACCTGACACAGTAGAACTTATGTAGACTTCACCTGGACTTGAATTAGACTTATGTTTAATTGTGTGAATTTTAAAGGAACTTACATACAATAACAGAGTTAATTTGATTTTGGTAACCTACTGAAACACGTAGAAGCATTTAGATTTTACAATTTCAGGTGTTAACATATCCACAACACTACATAATACGATTTATGTGTATTATGTTCACCATTGAAAATTGAATACTGGATTTCAGTGTTATCTGTACGTAAATTTACCAGTGGCTCATCAATGGACTCCATTTTGTTCTCCTACAGTTATCTAACCCACCACTCAAACGACACAAAGAGACACTGGCGAGTTTTTGTGTTAAATAAACTAATTATGTTTTAAACTGCACTTGTTTTTGTTTTATTTTATTGTTCATGCATTTTATTGGAACCTTTCGTTTTTCCGTTAGACATCAGTTAATCTGTAGTCTAAACACATATCGCTCTTATTATTGAGAGAAAAAGGTGAGAAATCTTGTATTAGATGTGAAGTTTAACAATATCTTTCTTTTCAAAAATTACCTAGATCAAAGAATAAAATTTGTTTTTAAGATGTGTTCCTATAAAGCTTAGACCAGTACTGCATGACATTTCATAAGCGACAGCAGCAATATTGTCAGTATTAAACTGGTTTCAGATGTGGTGATATTTTGTATAACAAGATACTATATCTTTGATGAGAAAAGTTTTGTGAATTCGGTTTTGCGATCCTAAGACATCTGAAGTTAATTTGTAGATATCTAAGTAAACCTGTTAAAATTTAATGGACATTTAGTAGTGTAATTAATCTTGAGAGTAAGAGTCTATCATATACATCGATTTGTGTATTTGTTTGCGTTTTGTTCATAGCAACGCCACATCGACGATCTGTGTTCACCGAGGGGAATACAACCCCTGATTTTAGTTGTAACTCCGAAGATTCACCGCTGTCCCACATCGATCTGTGCACCCTTCGTGGTTTTCCACTGATATTACTATACTCTTCAAAAAAAAAAAAAAAAGAAACGCAAAAGGGATATTTTTTTATTTTAAAGAGAAATATATGTATTAACGTTACAAGCTTGGAGTATGTGATGTTACACGTGTTAAGGCACTGATTGTCAGACCAAAATGACAATAAAAGTTGTGTACTTTGAAAACGGAGGAAAACATCGGATTTTTCGCCAAAACGCATTCGTGTCCAATAAATTTGTTTGAGAGATCTGCATGTTCTGCAAGTGCTACATGTGCAAAATCCCTATAAAAGTGACGGGTTCTCGGTTTCCATAGCTCAGTGTTAAGTCACCGACACGCAATACAGTTACGCCAAGACTGACTGAAGCACAACGCAACAATGCCATTGGTTGCTTGGAAGCAGTCGAATCTCGATTAGATGTTGCCAGAACTGTGAATGTCCACCCAAGCACCATCACAAGGCTATGGAATCGTCACCAACAACATGGATCAACTCGTGACCGTCCACGATCTGGCAGACATCGTGTGACCACGCCCGCACAAGATCGCTACATTCGGTTACGTCACCATCGGGATAGAACCACCACTGCGACGTCTACTGCCTCAACCATACCAGGGCTGCGTAGGATTTCCGATCAGACCGTACGCAACCGTCGACGAGATTCTTAGGCCCCATGATGGGTTGCACATGAGACTTGATCTGGCTCTCCAGATCACCAGATTTAAACCCCATCGAACATCTTTGGAACGAGTTGGACCGACGTCTGCGACAGCGACAACCTCAACCGCAGACTCAACCTCAGCTTGCAGCAGCTATGCAGGCTGAGTGGACAGCCATTCCACAGGATGTGATTCGTCATCTCATCGCTTCCATGGGCAGGAGATGCCAAGCAGATATTGATGCTCACGGGGGGCATACTCGTTATTGACGTTAAACTTCACCTAGTGAGCGTGGACTTCGCCTTTGCAGACTTTGGATGTTCAGCAGTGAATGTGCAAAGTTTCACACATGTCATACAGAACTACCGGGAATAAACTTGTTAACAATTTGTCTCAAATTTTGCCTTTTGCGTTTCATTTTTTGAAGAGTATACTTTATTTTTAAGAAATTCCTAGGCAATGCTTGGTTGAAATGTATATTGTGAAATAGTATTTTTCACTTTTTTCTTGTTTAAAATATATATTGTAAAACTGTTGTCCCCATTTTTTGCGTGTTTATTTCACGTGCCTTTTAATGTCGTATATTTCCGCTGACCTTTGAGTTTATGCGTGGTTCCAGATCACATCCATTTATAATTTAATTTGTCAGCTTATGGTTGAAAAGGAACTTTTTTTCGCGTGGATGTTGAATAGTGGGGTGCTAGTGACTGACCGACTGGTCTTCCTTTGGTCAATAGCTCAAAATTAGAGGTGTACTATTATTTTGCATTCATGGCACATTTATTTACAAGTATTTTGGAAATTTGACATCGTGCAACCATATAACGCTAACAACTATTTCATAAACACATTTGAAATGTACTGTACCTCTTTACCAAAATAAATTCAAATCAGATGCCATGTTTGCGTCGCTCACCATCTTTAACACTAACATTAAGAGTGTAATGTACAATTACACGAATAAAGGTTAAATACTAAAGTTTTTTTTTATTGTGATTACTTGGTTATGATAATAATCACAAATCAATGAAAGCACATTCTAGTGACTGTGATTCAGTAGCTGAGTGGGCCTTGTATATCCTATGAAGTATCATGATATTCAGTAGCTGAGTGGACCTTGTATATCCTATGAAGTATCATGATATTTGGGAAACACATTTACACCAGTGGATTTATTGATTTAACAGTGTTTTCAGGAGTTGCGTTTTACTTAGAAGTTTAAAGTGTAGTTGACAGTCATAAGGGTTTGAAATAAAGAACTTTTAATATCTCCAAAACTTATAATGACAAACTTGACTGCGAATTATTTCTTGAAATTAAAGATATTTAGTTTATATTTCGTACTTTTCAAATTTAAATTAATAACCTGAACCCTATGATTTAACATGGACATTAAAACTAATTGAACTTTTTCAGTCTATCACTGATTTAAATGATCTTTCAAAGACTAACAATATTTTAATGTCAACTTTTTTTTTGTATCGTGTTATATCCAATATCGTGTTAATGGATTTCTGCTTCAAAAAAGTGAATTTCTTGGAATGTTAAAATACAAGACAAACACAAATGAATAGAAAAAAAACATTCTTTATTATATTTCGTGTTACAAACTTGTTAAATACACAACTACATGACTGAGAAAAATCGTGATGTATTATTTAGTGTTACTTTAAAAATTATGTTAACATTACTTATCCGTTTCCATACACTTATTTTAATTGATGTTTCTAGTTTCTAGATATTTTACAGTTAAATGTAAAACTCAGCCTTAATTCAGAGACAAAAGTTAAGTTATATCAGCCTCCTCCTCCCCTCACAGCTGATCCTTTCCTCTCCTATTTTTAATGTTTGTTTTATTTTTGTATTTTGTATTTTTAGTTTAATATTCTTGGTATACTTAGGTTCCTTCAAAATATAAAATACTTTATGTGCAGCAGTTGAAAAAAAAGAAAAAAAACAGGGAAAGGTACAAAATTAACTACTTTTTCATAAGCAAATTATTATTTAACGATTTAAAACATTACAAAATTCAAATATATGAAACATGCCCTAAAGTAGTGATATTTATGTTGCATTATTTTCAGTTTATGTTTGTTATTCAAATATTGCCACTACTTAACAACATTCGAAAAAGTAATTTACTTCCAACTATAATACAGTAAAACATGCTGGGGGAACAATACACATCATACTTAAACAAATCAAGATACCACTTCTAAATTGGTAAATAATTTTAAAATCAGCCTCCTCTTTCCCTTGGAGCCGATCCGTTCTTTTCCAACACAAGATATGTAAAACTAAAATGGAAGTTATTCCCTCTATTTATTCTCCAACTCCCCATCACGGATATTGTATACTTTATACTGTTATATTGCAACTTATGTTATATTTAATAAATGTCCCTGAGAAGGCATACTGATCATACTGTATTCAATGGTATCATGAGAAACTAATGTCAATAATTACTCAATACACGTGCTGGGAACGTTTAGATATAAAGGGTACGGAATTTATAGTATTTATATAAATTACAGGATATTAACAAAAACTTGCAAAATAATAGCAATGCAAGTAGTTTTTGCAGTGAAAACTATGAAAGGAGAGACGAAAACCACAATTATTTAAGAAACACAAAGTTACGCTATAATTAGATGATTAGCGAAGGGAAAAAAACACGGATATAATCGACGTGAAGAGTATAGAATTCTTAAAAACAAAAGCACAAAGTGCTTAGGATACATACTGTTAATGAAACAAGTTCACTTATAGTAAGAAGGAAAATTAACTCCTTGGTTTAAAACAAAGGAAAAAATGTGATATTTTGTTTTGTAAGTTATTTACTACCCGAAGGCGTCATAGAAGTGAAAATAGAAAACTGTTAATCTTACTATGTGCATTAGTTTTAAGAAGATTACATCAGAAAAACCGTCACACTTAATCCTAAAACTACTCAATTTTGTTTTAATTGCAGTGTAAATAAATACAAATTCAACCTTTTCGCTTTAACCGCCTATATTTATTGGATACCACTAGTTATTTATTTATAGCCTAAGGAATTACTTTCAATATTTAACTAATTGTCACATTATAGTCTTCAGTTACATTAAATAAACATTTTAGTAGAAATTAACAACAAATCTCTAGTTTATTCTTATGAAGGATGACGCCAAAGAATAAGACATTGAACACGACTTTACATTCCCGCTACCGTTACTGTAGAATTATTTACGATTACAACATCTGCTGTTATACATGCGTTTGGGGACGTGACTAAGATCAGATTTATACAATAAAAATATTTCTCTATTTTGATTTCTGTTTAAATCTTTTTGTATTTCAGAGAAGCCTTTAAGTTTAAATCTATAACTATTATATAAACGTGTTGCACTTACATCTGATTGTACTGTGTTAGTAACGTCTTCAGTCTTATGTTTCTTAGAATAGAGTCGATCTTGGATATTGTTATGGAATATGTTATTGATTGTATTATCTGTGGTAACTTGTACTGTTAAAGCTGTATCACAAAATTCTCGAGTGTACGAATCAACAATTTCTGTATACGTAAACACTTGTATCGTCTATATTGTTGTGCAAACTGAAATTTCTAGAAAGTTTTTTTCACGCATATAAACGTAATCAACTCGACGCGCCAAAATACAATATATATTTTATTAGTTTGGTGTAGTTAGTGTACTATAAACCTCGGAAGCTATAACTGTGATAAACGCTTATTTATCGGAAACTTCATATATCTGATAAGGCACATTTATAGATTTCAAACATTACAAATCATTTAACTTAAGCGATTTCACATCGGACATTATAATTATTACGAAGACATTATATAGCTTCAGGAATGAAAAACTAAAATTTCAAAATCAACTCGCTAATCGTTAGCCCTCGATAAGATATCAAGGAAGTTCTAGACCATAAAGAAGACTTGATACTGTATGTAAGTTTGTAAAACATTTGTATATAGATCATTATCTGTAATAACCGTTATGGTATTATGGTTTGTATATTAAAATATAATTGTATTAGAAAAAAAACTGTGTGTATCAATCATCCAAGTTACAACTAAACTCAGTTTTAGGCTATTTGAAATTGTAATACGTAACATAGTTCTGTAATATCAATCCACAAATGTATAAAAAGTTGTGAGCAATAAGTAGCACGCCACTAATGTCAAGACAAGCATTAATGATTTCCGAATTTAGAGAGAATGTACTATTTCATTTCGTGCTTTCGCCAAACAAATTATTTATAGTTTAAATAAAAGTTTATTTATACGAAGAGTACGAGAACATCAATATTAGCATTGCCATTGTTTTAGGTGTAACTGTTGGCATTTCGTAGCATCTGTTGTTTTAACGTTAAATATTCAGTTATCAAACAGCTTCCCAATTCCATCATTAGACACATATTTCCACAATTAGCTATTAGTATCATTTCTTAATACATTTTACAACTATATAATCAGTACATCTTTGAACCTCAACAACTCTAGACTCCACATCAAACAATATTAACAGTAAGCATTGTTAACCACTATGAAGTACTACTGACGGACTGGCATATATATTATTCAATATAGCTTCACAATATGCACAGTCATTGTGTGGAAATAATCAAAATTTTACATAGCTATCAATAATAAATATATAAATTATAAATCTAGCCAACAAGTTACACGAGAAATGTTAAATATTAAGTTGTATTTGTTACTACATTTCAATCATCCATTCATCTTGCGTAAAATATCCTTTTTAGAAGCTAATTTAAAACCCTGGCCCGTGTTTTATATGATCGTTCAAATTCCTCAAAATCATAAGTAGTTTTTGACATCTGTATCCTTGAATCACAAGCGATCATTCCATCTTTACACCCACCACCATACTGGTACAGGTATGTTGATGATACAGTTTCTGAATTCACATGTACAGAACACACACTTAGATTTTTTAACCACGTTAACTCCATAAACCCCAACATTAAGCTACCTGTGAATAGAAAAACTAACCAAATACCATTTCTTAACTTCAAGATCACTAGAACCGATACACAACTCAAAACAGATATCCACAAAAATGTCATCCATACTGGATTATACACACATTCCCTGGGACTCAGCACATGAAACAAAACAAAACTAAACATATTAAGACACGAAATAAATACAGCCATAAAACTAAGCTCACCCAAGAATATTAAAGATCAAATTAAAAATATAAAACAACACTTCATCAACATCAACAAATTTCCTCCAAAATCGTGGAAAAAATTATACGCACACACCTACACCAACAATAAACAAACAATAATAAATCAAGATACAACAAACTACAAAACCTTACACTGCTGTATACCATATGTTCCCGACATCAGCGAAAAAATAACCAACATTTGGAAAAAACTTAACAAAACACAACATTCAAGTAAACACTAAATTTATTCAAAAACCAGATACAAAACTAAAGTTCATACTACGTAAAAACTACACTGACAAACATAACACCAACATAATTTATCAAATACAATGCAACAACTGCCACAGTTTTTATATTGGAGAAACAAGCAGAAAAATTGAAACTAAATTCAAAGAAAACAAAAAGAAACCTTCACACGTTTTTGAACACTGTAAATCAAGTAAACACAGCATAACCGTAGAAAGCACCCATATACCAATTAGGGAAACTGCCATAAACAAACACAAAATCAAAGAAGCCTTACTTATACAACAACTAAAACCAGAATTAAATCAGTATAAAGGAACACCTTTATACCTATAGTAATTTGTACATTTTGATTTCAAGTGGGTTTCTCGTCATCAAGAATTGTTTTGATATCTGTTGTCACATCCACTATTGGAATAGTATATTTGGTATTGTTAAGACCACTATTGGAATCAGTATACTTGGCATTGTTAAGATTTATTTTCAACTCCAGTGTATACTGCAAGACTTAACTTTATTGATGCAAAAATGTTCATGAAGAAACTTGAACGTTAAATTTTAAAAAAACGTCACAGGTACAAAACAAAAAATAATTTTAGTGCAACTGTAATATATTCAAGGTGCAATTCAGTTTATTCAGGTATATTAAGTAGTATAAAATTTTAATTGCTCTAATGAAATTCGTAGCCAACTTCCCATCAACAAAAACCGCCAAACAAGTTATTATAGAAAACACAATAACGTGACTATAGTCTGTCAAACTGCCATAATAAATACTAGGTCATAGTAAGTTATCTTTTAAATAATTAAATATTTTCTACTATTTTCTCCAGACAGAAAAACAGTTGATAAATACACGTAACAACAAAGTACGGTCTCTCGTGTAGTTTGATTTCGAAACTACACAAACAGAAAAAATATACAACATTGTAATAAAACTGGACGTACAACTGGGTATGTTGTTCTTGATGAAAAAAATTCAATGAGTAAAAAATATATATAAGAGCAAATAATAATAATATTTAGCCACAGGAAAAACCCGTTTGAAGAAATACTACGAAAACAAAGGATAATTAATATAAATTACAGTTACCATGTGGGCACTAAGAAAAACAAAAACAAGAGTGCATGGTTATATTACGAACAGTAAATTGGAAGGGTGATAACACTGGGGAACACTTTTTCAGTAACTTTAGTTGCATTGGATATTTTAACTGATTCTGAAGGAATTTTAGGCGCTGATTTCAAATCTGAAATTAGTTTTTCTCTACAAGCTCTAGTTTTTATGCAATTTGAGGTTAATGAAATTGTACAAATGTGAACTTGCGTAAACCATGTATAAGCATTTTCACGTCCATATATATAGATAGCTTCTAATATTTTGATCATTCTTCTTTTGTTTCAGATCAAACATGGCTTTCAAAATAGATATAATTGCAGAAACAAGCTTGATGCCTTCTGCTACATATGTGGATGCTACACACTCAATCGTCAGAGACGTAACATATCCTCGTTCGTCAAGCGTGTCTACAAGGCATATTTTGAAGTTCATTTTGGTGATCAAGACAAGCAATGGGCTCCTCATGTTGTGTGCCACAATTGTGGGAAATGCTTCGAGACTGGACCAAAGGAAAACGCAATAGTCTGCCTTTTGGTGTTCGAATGATTTGGCGCGAACCCACCAACCATGTAACTGACTGTTATTTCTGCATGGTAAACACAACGGGTGTTGGGAAGAAAACCGACATAAGATTACGTATCCGAACATTCCCTCAGCTATTCGGCCTGCTCCGCACTCTGAAGAAGTTTCTGTTCCAGTTTTCAAAGGCTTGCCTTCATTGGACGATAAAGACATTGGACATGATACAAGCGAACAAGATTGTTGTGACAGTGAATTGTCAGAAAAGTGTACACAATCGGAGAACTGTTCTTCAGACACTGAACCTTTCTCCGTCCCCAAGCCTCTTCCCAGGCTGTACTGAATGATTTAGTGCGGGATTTAGGTCTTTCAAAGAAAGCAGCAGAGCTTTTGGCATCAAGATTACAAGGCAGAAATCTTGTTGATCACTCTGTTAAAGTATCATATTTCAGAAAGCGTGACCAGCTTTTTGTGACCTTCTTTTCAGAAGATAGACAGTTTGTTTACTGCCATGACATCCAAGGGCTTCTCAAAGAACTGGGTGTACCTTACTATAGTCCTGCTGAATGGAGACTCTTTTTAGACAGTTCAAAACGCAGTCTCAAGTGTGTTCTTTTACATAATGGGAATGTTTATGGAACAGTACCTGTCGGTCACTCAGTGCATTTGCGGGAAGACTATGATGATATGAGAATGGTCATGGACTTATTAAAATATCATGAGCACAATTGGATCATTTGTGTAGACTTAAAGATGGTCAACTTTTTTCTTGGACAACAGAAAGGTTTCACCAAGTTTCCATGTTTCCTCTGTATGTGGGACAGCCGAGCACGAGACAGACATTGGGTCCAGAAGGACTGACCTATTCGTGACACCCTTGAAGCAGGCATACCAAATATCATACAAACCCAATTGTAAGCAGAGATAAGATCATATTTCCTCCTCTTCACATCAAATTAGGTTTGATGAAGCAATTTGTCAAGGCACTGGAAACCGAAGGTGAATGTTTCCAACACATCATCACAGCTTTACCAGGGTTATCATTTGAGAAGATCAAAGCAGGCGTGTTTGATGGCCCACAGATTCGAACCCTAATTTGTGATGATCAGTTTGTTGCTAAGATGACCGCTTTAGAAAAGGCAGCATGGTTATCCTTTGTGGCAGTCGTTCATAACTTCCTTGGAAACAATAAGGCGGAGAACTACAGTGAACTTGTGAACAGAATGCTCCTCGCTTTTCGTGATCTCGGGTGCAACATGAGCATCAAGCTTCATTTTTTGAACAGCCACCTTGATAAGTTCCCTGACAACCTGGGGGCTGTGAGTGACGAACAAGGAGAACGATTCCACCAAGACCTAAAGGTCATGGAAGAACGCTACCAAGGGCGCTGGGACAAAAGTATGATGGCTGACTACTGCTGGAGCATTAAACGAGATTGTCCAGATGAAGTGTACAAACGCAAAAGTTACAAACGCAAATTCCTACCTGAATAAAATACACAAACAAATTGATAAGCTATTCCTATAATTTCCTATAATAACGAAAAATTAAAAAATAAATAAAAATGTCAAATTGCATAAAATCTGTAGCTTGCAGACAAAAACCGACTTCAGATTTGAAATCAACACACTCAAATTGACTATAGAAAGGTCTTTTTTTAAATGCAACAAAATGAGTGTTCCCCAGTAAATAACTGTTAGTTGCTTCTGATTATTACATTTACGAGCATAGTATTAGTATTAATATAACACAGGTTTAAACAAACAATAAATATTACTGCTGGTATGAAAAGTAAAGGTAAAAAACAGAAATTCAGTATTGAAGTAAATAACAGATACAAATGGTAAAAAAAATTGCAGTGCATATATATTATATAACAAACAATTACATGTAGAAGAAAGAGTGACTAATGGTAATATCACAGCACACTGTGCGTTTTTCATTATTGTTGTTATTAGCACACGCGAAAACCAAAAGCAGGTCTTATATGATTACTCCATTTATTGTTTATAATTGTTAACAATTCTCCAAAATTATCCACAATTTGCTGTATGAAACTCAACTCAAACCTTGCAAAATACATGCTCGATGCATCATTACGTAAGCATTGAAACATTTCACTGGAAATACCATTCAAAAAGTCCACAGACCTTATTTTATCTCGAGCAAAAATTATGCTCTATAACTTAACAGTTTAAGAGAGAGTACTCAAAACGAATAAGTAAATAATCTTGGAGAGTAAATCCAATCTGACTTGAGTGTTGTTCCATGACCACAATAACAAACTGTGTTGACAAAAGAAAATTTCATTCCAAATAATCAAGAGCAAAGTCAGTTTGTAGTAATGCCTTAGTTAAAACCAATACAAGCTAGGTTAAAAATCAAATATTTACAGAACACTTTTCGGTTTCCCTAAACACTTTTTACTAGCAAACTAATTTAACGAGCGTTGTAAACAATCATAACGCAAATGTTCAACGCTATGAGAGATAAATCAGAACAGAAAGTGAAGTGATAATTACTGACCACAAAACACCTGCACTTTACCGATAGTTGTTCACAGAAACACTCGCAAAAGAGATGTTAACCGTAACACATTAAATGATATGCTTGCAATCATGTAGTCATAGTGCTCTTAAACATAGATATGTAGAAATATGAGCAGCATCAGAACGTGATTTTATTTATACAAGAAAAATATGCATGTACTGTGCGTTTTGTATTACTTGGTTTAAACAAAAGTTGATTTATGTGAAGGTAATATGATATTGAAGCTTGTATCATTATTGATGACATATGAAAATAAACAGTAGTTCATAAAAGGGCTTCTTGTTTACCAGTTACATGTCTACCTTTACTTGTCTGCCCTCACAATTTATTGGTTTATAATGCATGATAGTAATAGTGTTCAAAATGGTTGATAAGACTGGCAGTACTTTATTCAATCCTGATATATAGATAAAACATCTATGCAAGAAATGTCTCGTATAAAATCGATTGTTGGACTTAAGCCATCAAAATCAGTGGTTTTTGTTTCTCAGCTTCTTACTGCAGTAGAAAGTGGGACAAGTTTATTCGAGAACATCACATTTCTAAAACCTAAACATAAGCAATATTTCCGTTTCCATTAATAATTTTAAATGTATTAAGCCTTGTTTGCCAGTAAGAACATTAAGGGAATATCTTACATGCGTAACTTGTAACCACCCTAAAGATAATGGCTTGTTGATATTCAGTAATTTCCTATACTACTTTTCATAGATTATGTAGTCATTGTTCACAGGATTGTTTACACATCTTAATAAACAGCTTCCTACCCCAGATCTTAAAGCACGCCTCTTATTTGGTATTCAGTATAAAAGACCTCGGAGCCTCTAAAAAGTTGTCACAAAAAGTGTAAATACAGAGTTCATTTTTACTGCAGTAGTCTTCAAAAGAATGTAAACAACTGACACGATACTATATCACAATAACTGCTAGCATTTATACAACTTTTCCATTTTCTCCACATACGTACAACTGATAATTCCATTACATCACATGAATGCGTTGCAACATCATATTGTGATATACTTGTATAATTTTAGAGCATTGTTATTGCCAAGTGTTTGTTATTTTATAGCAGTGCATTAACGCCAAAAAAGACAAAAGTACCAGAAAAAGCTTAGTTTGTTGTATTAATCTAATATTCATCAAGCTTTATTATTCATTCAGCTTAGCTTCTAGGTCGACAAAAATCGGTTCTGCACAAACTGGATTTATTTAGACTTAGAGGTTCGTCCTCGTGTTTCATTGACGTTATAGTCGTAAAAACAAAACTATTATTCCAAACTGAGATATCTAATAGCGTTTTACCCATGTTTGGATAATATTTTTAAAAACTTCAAATACCTTATTACTTCCACAATGTGTAAACCTTTAATCCAAATGTTAACAGTCGCATAAATTTCATTTCATCATTCGAAACTGCATTTAGAAATAACAAAAATAATAAGCATCATCAAAATTCCACACGAAAAATAACATTTACACTTATTACCATAAAGTATTCAATATTACCATTTAGTCCTCAAACTGCATGGAAACTTACTTCACTGTTAACAACGACTACTAACTTCCTTAATCTCTCTTCTAGCAACATCAAAACAATACAGTTAGAAAACTTCAATTATTATTTTTATTAGATTTTCTGTTCAAACTAAAGCTTTTTGAATTTTGAAATTACCCGTTACATCAAGTTTAAAAAGATAAAATTGAATTTAATATAATTTTAAAATATGAATTCCTGTTAATATAACAACTACTTCGTACAACAATATTAGTGGACGATTCTAAAAAAAAACAGCAGCTATACAATATTCTAGAAACAGTTATTATCGACAGAACTCTGTCGTTAAGACTTATAATGATACTAAGCACAGTGTTCCACTTCAAAATAACTAAACTGTAATCAGTACAAGTTTAAACGTGTAACTAAAGGCCATGCAGAAATATGGCAAAAGTTCGTATTAAAAAAAAAACAGCCATAGAAACCTCAACAATCTTTCGTCAAAGCAGTGAAACTGGACTAACTGTACGATTTACATCAACTCAATGTATAACATTTATCCAAGGCAATTTAGAAAAAAAAACAAAGAATAAGTTTAATTTTCGTTTACTTCCTACAACTCTAAGAATCTATAAAAAGTAATACCAATGTACGAACACGTAGAAACAGAATCAATTAAAATAAAATTGTCAATTTTACTACAATGTACAGCAAAATATTTAAACATTTTAGCAATGATGCAATTTTACTTAAAATATACTATTATAATCGTCATTATAAACAAGGAGTATAGAATTCCACACAAAAACTACAAAAATAGAAGCGATTAAAACATTTAAAACTTTCCAATATTTCAAACATTTTATTTCAAGTTCCAGGAAAATTAACACTGGCCTCCACATCACCCCTTGTAGCCAGCCGATCCTCCCACAAAAAAAAAACGCATCTCAAAATGTCATATTATTAACAAAAAATCAACAGAGCTTTACATTCAACTTAATATAATATGGGTCAAAATATTTTACAGATTACTAGAAAAAAACAAAAGCAACATTTCAAATATCTGATGCATCATCATTAAAAATCAGATAAAAGTTACACAATCATATATTAAACTTTACAAACAATCTACATGATACCCAAACGAGCATCGTTTTCCTAACGTAAAATATCAGGCAGTCGAGAATATGATTGCCTATTTTACTGTGAATGACAAACAATTTACTATTTCAATGCAACAACATTAAAAACAATTCATTATCAATAATCATTATTTTTCTAGCACTTCAACACATTTCATATACATTAGGCGTTTATTTAGAAAACATAACCTAGCTTAAAAACTGTAAAGAGTAAAAGCGTAGGTTGTATCAAAATATAAATATCTTGCATCCCCTTACTATTTAGCACACATCCAACCTAACTACTTACATGTTCTAACGTTTTGATATCGTATTAATACAAATGTTTCTTCTAAATACCAACTACAGTTTCACATTGGCTCTATATGACTGTCATCTAACTTATTTTATTTAAAATACAATATATCTATTGATACACAATTGTTTAATGTATTCATGATAATACGCCAGATATTCACAATTATAAATTTCTCCTTTTTAATCATATGAATAACTAACCTATACAATACTACATCGATCACAGTAACTTATGAACGGACATCAACTCATAATTAGTGGGTTTATGAATGCTCAAGCGTTCTACTGACCATGTTTTCTCATAAGAAAGTTTTAATTATTACTCTTACACAGCACTAATTGTAGTGTCCATTATTCCTGGTCTTGTATAACTACGTTCTCAAAGTGCATTTTCACTCAAGTGAGCGTACGTTCCTTATAATATTATTCAATCAAAGAAACCTCCAGTCAAAATACCTAATGCTTTCCACTGATCATACAAGTTTCTTTTAAATCACTCATGTTTTGCACTTGCAATCGCTAATTTTATTTTTTCGTTTTTAACTCTTACACCACATATTCACTGGAATTTTAATGAGAGTCGTTTATAACTAATTACAAAATCTAATTACGTTTGGTCCACGCGATTATGTTATACCTTCATTTCATGCCGTAATATCTGAAATCACAAAATCTTAATTTCTACTTTTATTACCATATTAAGAACTTGTGTCTTATGTACCTTCATAGGTATGAATTATCATAGTATAGCTACTACACATCTAGAAAACTGAATGTTACCAAACCTTACGTTACAGATCATGCAGCCGAGAATATCACTACCTAATTTTCTGTGATTAACAAGCAATTTACTACTTCAATGCAACATCGAAAACAATGCTTTATTTTAACCTTATTCACCTGTTACCAGACAAGCACCATAGAACTGCATCTTTCTTTTCACATTTTCATCAATACTTATAAGCTAATAATAAACCAACTGTAACCATTTCACCAGCCATAATTTTATAAATAGAAAATTACATATAACGAATACTCTTTACCTGACTCTTAACGTGGAATTGTTGTCAGCTCATATCCCAGCAAATTCTTTAGCTTATTCTTAACACCAGCGCAGATAGCTCTCGTGTAGATTCGAGCGTAATTTGAAAACAAAACAAACTCAACACTAATTTTTCTTATACATATATCATCGCAGCGCAGATATATGGATTTATTCTTATCCTTGTTAAATTACCTATTCTACTCATCACAGCAGAATATTTGTTCTCTTACTGCTAACAATTAGATGTTAGTTATTCTGCAATTTTCCAAAAGCAAATGTTTCACTTCGTTATTATTATAAATTTACTTCAAGTAAAGTCATTCGAATTTGTACTCCCATCATTACTGTTATAAATCCATGTTAAAGTCAATATTTTAAATTTTTTTCTTTTTATTTCACGGCGACTTAAATTAAACTCGTGACCTTGTTAATGTTTCACCTTACTGACAGCTTAGAAAACTTACGTATAAAAATTCATCGCACTGTAAATATATTAACAAAACAGCGCTTTGAACAATTACTAATATTAATCACAGCATATTAAATGTTTGAAGTTGATTTTATCATCATGTTTTACATATAGGGAAATGATTTCCAGGTAAGAATTAATCCTTATTGTAAACATTTTGCTTTAAACTTTCTAATGTACAATCATTTATACAACATGCATTGTTTAACCTCTATATATAAAGTTACAAGTAGTGAAGCGAGTACACTTTAGTTCTCTTAATTTTCTATTATAAGATGATTAATAGGGAAATAATCGCAGAATAAATGTTCCTTTTATTTCTACTATTATTAGACAACTATTAGTGAGGTCACAGTACAACACATTTTACCTTACACTTTTGCTTATAATTTAACACATAATAAGCTCATCGTCTAGTAACCAACAACAGATTTAACATTTCACCAGCCATAACTTTATAATTAGAAGATTACTTGTATACAACAAACGTATCGAAATGTGCTTTAACTTTGTATTTAACTTGCACGTTGTATTACTGTCTATTTATACATAGTGAAATCATTTCAAAGTAAATATTTATCCTGATGGTACTGTGTTGAAATTATGTATAGTGAACACATGCCAAAATAAATGTTTTCCTTTTTGTTATTCAACATTTAACTGTGATAAACTCACGACACACTGCAGTATAACGTTTTCCTACGTGTTATAATTACACCTTTGCTTACAAAGAGAGATTACATGTTATCATTATAACTTTACTTACAATCTTTTATGACAGTAAATATTTTGCCAATTAAATGTTTCACTCAAATGTTATTTCTCTTTCTCCTATACTCATTATCAAGCATATCACTTTATCTTTATTAAAAACTACTTACAGTGAACTTATCAAAACGTGTTTTGTCTTATTGCTATCTTGGTGTGTTCAGTTATATTACCAACTTATTGCAAAGTAATATTTTTACCTCATTATTGTCAGTATAAAATTTCGTATAAATGACTAATCCAACAACAAATATTTCACCTTATATAATTATTTCAACTCGCCACACTGAAAATGTTTTTTTCTCATTCTAACTACAATTATCCTTAAAAATAAATCATTTGAAATTAAACCTTAAGATTACCGTTATCCACTTACTTACAATACTTAAAACGCTGTTAATTCTCTACTTCAATGTTATTGTTATAATTTGTGTATCGCAAGTTCGTCACACAGTAAATGTTTAATCTTGCTTTCTCATTATCATTTCTTAATTAATGGATTTCACACACTTTACACAGCAAACATTTTACTTTATAACACCATTGTACGTCTACCATTAATGAACTTGTAACATAATAAATTTTTCACATTACTGCCATCATAATAACATATTTACACTGAACTGATCTCACGCCAAATATTTGATCTTACTGTTGTCATTAAAAGTTCATATACTGAACTCATTGCATAATTTTGTTTTACTATTTTTACACACTCTTACAACATTAAATGCTTTTCCTAATTCCTACAATTTTGAAATTACTTGAAGTATTTGCGCAACAATTAACATGACTAATATTAAAATCGTACTTATATCCAAATAATTAGATAGTAAAAATTGTACTTCAAACTTCCTATATTGCAATCACTTACACTTAATACATTGTTTTACCCCTTTTTGTTAGCTTAATAAATAATGTAGTGAGTTCACTTAAAAGTTATCTCAATTTACTATTACAAGATGATTTATAGGAAGTCATCGCAAAATAAATGTTTTCTTTTATCTGTACTCTTTTCATCAAACAACGTTTTGTGAAATCAAACTTCAGTAAATATTTTACCTTGTTCTTATCCTTATAATTTAATGCACATTGAACTCATCGCTTACTGGTACTTTTACGTTTATTATGAAACACTTATACAGAACTTATTTTCTACCTTATTGTGTAATATTTATGGGAAATACATTTTATATTAAATTAATTACCTCGATCGTTAATAAATCAAGAATTAAGAAATTCGCAATAAGATATGTTTCCCATTACACCCAGTTTAACAACACCTACTTCTTTAATTGTCTTTGTTTGGTTTGCCTAATGAGCTTCCCTACATGAGTCAAGTACTCCATTTCTAAAATTCGATATCTTTTACACAGAACTCTTCGGTCAGATATGAATACTTTCGTTCTCATACCACAACACTAGAAAAATATCTCGCCACAAAACATAGAGTTCATGAGGTTACACCACATAATTACTAACACTTTTTATCATTGTTTTCTTCGTTACAATATTTAAAGAGAAGTTAACGCCGTACTACGTCGTCACATGTCAATTTCACTTACATTGAACGCACTAAATTTTCAATTCACTGTTGTTATCAAATTTCTTGTACGGAATATACTGTGGCGTTGAACTACACTTTAACTATTATATTATTTACAATTAAAACAATTCCACTGACATGTCCTGTTTTTATTATCATTTTAAGCAAACTTACAGTAAACACAGGAAAGGCATTTTCCTTATTAACATAATTGTAATTAAATTTAATCAAATGATCCCACATTAAAATGCTTTATAATACTGTTTTGATTATTATTTCTTAATGCGAATGGTTGCAACGTGTTTCCATGACAATTTTCTTGAAACAGAACTTCTTGTAAATCAATGCTTTATTTTAACCTTATTCACCTGTTACCAGACAAGCACCATAGAACTGCATCTTTCTTTTCACATTTTCATCAATACTTATAAGCTAATAATAAACCAACTGTAACCATTTCACCAGCCATAATTTTAGAAATAGAAAATTACATATAACGAATACTCTTTACCTGACTCTTAACGTGGAATTGTTGTCAGCTCATATCCCAGCAAATTCTTTAGCTTATTCTTAACACCAGCGCAGATGAATCTCGTGTAGATTCGAGCGTAATTTGAAAAACAAAAACAAACTCAACACTAATTTTTCTTATACATATATCATCGCAGCGCAGATATATGGATTTATTCTTATCCTTGTTAAATTACCTATTCTACTCATCACAGCAAAATATTTGTTCTCTTACTGCTAACAATTAGATGTTAGTTATTCTGCAATTTTTCAAAAGCAAATGTTTCACTTCGTTATTATTATAAATTTACTTCAAGTAAAGTCATTCTAATTTGTACTCCCATCATTACTGTTATAAATCCATGTTAAAGTCAATATTTTAAATTTTTTTCTTTCTTATTTCACGGCGACTTAAATTAAACTCGTGACCTTGTTAATATTTCACCTTACTGACAGCTTAGAAAACTTACGTATAAAAATTCATCGCACTGTAAATATATTAACAAAACAGCGCTTTGAACAATTACTGATATTAATCACAGCATATTAAATGTTTCAAGTTGATTTTATCATCATGTTTTACATATAGGGAAATGATTTCCACGTAAGAATTAATCCTTATTGTAAACATTTTGCTTTAAACTTTCTAATGTACAATCATTTATACTACATGCATTGTTTAACCTCTATATATAAAGTTACAAGTAGTGAAGCGAGTACACTTTAGTACTCTTAATTTTCTATTATAAGATGATTAATAGGGAAATAATCGCAGAATAAATGTTCCTTTTATTTCTACTATTATTAGACAACTATTAGTGAGGTCACAGTACAACACATTTTACCTTACACTTTTGCTTATAATTTAACACATAATAAGCTCATCGTCTAGTAACCAACAACAGATTTAACATTTCACCAGCCATAACTTTATAATTAGAAGATTACTTGTATACAACAAACGTATCGAAATGTGCTTTAACTTTGTATTTAACTTGCACGTTGTATTACTGTCTATTTATACATAGTGAAATCATTTCAAAGTAAATATTTATCCTGATGGTACATGTATAGTGAACACATGCCAAAATAAATGTTTTCCTTTTTGTTATTCAACATTTAACTGTGATAAACTCACGACACACTGCAGTATAACCTTTTCCTACGTGTTATAATTACACCTTTGCTTACAAAGAGAGATTACATGTTATCATTATAACTTTACTTACAATCTTTTATCACAGTAAATATTTTGCCAATTAAATGTTTCACTCAAATGTTATTTCTCTTTCTCCTATACTCATTATCAAGCATATCACTTTATCTTTATTAAAACTACTTACAGTGAACTTATCAAAACGTGTTTTGTCTTATTGCTATCTTGGTGTGTTCAGTTATATTACCAACTTATTGCAAAGTAATATTTTTACCTCATTATTGTCAGTATAAAATTTCGTATAAATGACTAATCCAACAACAAATATTTCACCTTATATAATTATTTCAACTCGCCACACTGAAAATGTTTTTTCTCATTCTAACTACAATTATCCTTAAAATAAATCATTTGAAATTAAACCTTAGGATTACCGTTATCCACTTACTTACAATACTTAAAACACTGTTAATTCTCTACTTCAACGTTATTGTTATAATTTATGTATCGCAAGTTCGTCACACAGTAAATGTTTAATCTTGCTTTCTCATTATCATTTCTTAATAAATGGATTTCACACACTTTACACAGCAAACATTTTACTTTATAACACCATTGTACGTCTACCATTAATGAACTTGTAACATAATAAATTTTTCACATTACTGCCATCATAATAATGTATTTACACTGAACTGATCTCACGCCAAATATTTGATCTTACTGTTGTCATTAAAAGTTCATATACTGAACTCATTGCACAATTTTGTTTTACTATTTTTACACACTCTTACAACATTAAATGCTTTTCCTAATTCCTACAATTTTGAAATTACTTGAAGTATTTGCGCAACAATTAACATGACTAATATTAAAATCGTACTTATATCCAAATAATTAGATAGTAAAATTGTACTTCAAACTTCCTATATTGCAATCACTTACACTTAATACATTGTTTTACCCCTTTTGTTAGCTTAATAAATAATGTAGTGAGTTCACTTAAAAGTTATCTCAATTTACTATTACAAGATGATTTATAGGAAGTCATTCCAAAATAAATGTTTTCTTTTATTTGTACTCTTTTCATCAAACAACGTTTTGTGAAATCATATACTACAGTAAATATTTTACCTTGTTCTTATCCTTATAATTTAATGCACATTGAACTCATCGCTTACTGGTACTTTTACGTTTATTATGAAACACTTATACAGAACTTATTTTCTACCTTATTGTGTAATATTTATGGGAAATACATTTTATATTAAATTATTTACCTCGATCGTTAATAAATCAAGAATTAAGAAATTCGCAATAAGATATGTTTCCCATTACACCCAGTTTAACAACACCTACTTCTTTACTTCCCTTTGTTTGGTTTGCCTAATGAGCTTCCCTACATGAGTCAAGTACTCCATTTCTAAAAGTTGATATCTTTTACACAGAACTCTTCGGTCAGATATGAATACTTTCCTTCTCATACCACAACACTAGAAAAATATCTCGCCACAAAACATAGAGTTCATTAGGTTACACCACATAATTACTAACACTTTTATCATTGTTTTCTTCGTTACAATATTTAAAGAGAAGTCACTGCACAGTTAACGCCGTACTACGTCGTCACATGTCAATTTCACTTACATTGAACGCACTAAATTTTCAATTCACTGTTGTTATCAAATTTCTTGTACGGAATATATTGTGGCGTTGAACTACACTTTAACTATTATATTATTTACAATTAAAACAATTCCACTGACATGTCCTGTTTTATTATCATTTTAAGCAAACTTACAGTAAACACAGGAAAGTCATTTTCCTTATTAACATAATTGTAATTAAATTTAATCAAATGATCCCACATTAAAATGCTTTATAATACTGTTTTGATTATTATTTCTTAATGCGAATGGTTGCAACGTGTTTCCATGACAATTTTCTTGATACAAAACTTCTTGTAAATCAATGCTTTATTTTAACCTTATTCACCTGTTACCAGACAAGCACCATAGAACTGCATCTTTCTTTTCACATTTTCATCAATACTTATAAGCTAATAATAAACCAACTGTAACCATTTCACCAGCCATAATTTTATAAATAGAAAATTACATATAACGAATACTCTTTACCTGACTCTTAACGTGGAATTGTTGTCAGCTCATATCCCAGCAAATTCTTTAGCTTATTCTTAACACCAGCGCAGATAGCTCTCGTGTAGATTCGAGCGTAATTTGAAAACAAAAACAAACTCAACACTAATTTTTCTTATACATATATCATCGCAGCGCAGATATATGGATTTATTCTTATCCTTGTTAAATTACCTATTCTACTCATCACAGCAAAATATTTGTTCTCTTACTGCTAACAATTAGATGTTAGTTATTCTGCAATTTTCCAAAAGCAAATGTTTCACTTCGTTATTATTATAAATTTACTTCAAGTAAAGTCATTCTAATTTGTACTCCCATCATTACTGTTATAAATCCATGTTAAAGTCAATATTTTAAATTTTTTTCTTTCTTATTTCACGGCGACTTAAATTAAACTCGTGACCTTGTTAATATTTCACCTTACTGACAGCTTAGAAAACTTACGTATAAAAAATTCATCGCACTGTAAATATATTAACAAAACAGCGCTTTGAACAATTACTGATATTAATCACAGCATATTAAATGTTTCAAGTTGATTTTATCATCATGTTTTACATATAGGGAAATGATTTCCACGTAAGAATTAATCCTTATTGTAAACATTTTGCTTTAAACTTTCTAATGTACAATCATTTATACTACATGCATTGTTTAACCTCTATATATAAAGTTACAAGTAGTGAAGCGAGTACACTTTAGTTCTCTTAATTTTCTATTATAAGATGATTAATAGGGAAATAATCGCAGAATAAATGTTCCTTTTATTTCTACTATTATTAGACAACTATTAGTGAGGTCACAGTACAACACATTTTACCTTACACTTTTGCTTATAATTTAACACATAATAAGCTCATCGTCTAGTAACCAACAACAGATTTAACATTTCACCAGCCATAACTTTATAATTAGAAGATTACTTGTATACAACAAACGTATCGAAATGTGCTTTAACTTTGTATTTAACTTGCACGTTGTATTACTGTCTATTTATACATAGTGAAATCATTTCAAAGTAAATATTTATCCTGATGGTACATGTATAGTGAACACATGCCAAAATAAATGTTTTCCTTTTTGTTATTCAACATTTAACTGTGATAAACTCACGACACACTGCAGTATAACCTTTTCCTACGTGTTATAATTACACCTTTGCTTACAAAGAGAGATTACATGTTATCATTATAACTTTACTTACAATCTTTTATCACAGTAAATATTTTGCCAATTAAATGTTTCACTCAAATGTTATTTCTCTTTCTCCTATACTCATTATCAAGCATATCACTTTATCTTTATTAAAACTACTTACAGTGAACTTATCAAAACGTGTTTTGTCTTATTGCTATCTTGGTGTGTTCAGTTATATTACCAACTTATTGCAAAGTAATATTTTTACCTCATTATTGTCAGTATAAAATTTCGTATAAATGACTAATCCAACAACAAATATTTCACCTTATATAATTATTTCAACTCGCCACACTGAAAATGTTTTTCTCATTCTAACTACAATTATCCTTAAAAATAAATCATTTGAAATTAAACCTTAGGATTACCGTTATCCACTTACTTACAATACTTAAAACACTGTTAATTCTCTACTTCAACGTTATTGTTATAATTTATGTATCGCAAGTTCGTCACACAGTAAATGTTTAATCTTGCTTTCTCATTATCATTTCTTAATTAATGGATTTCACACACTTTACACAGCAAACATTTTACTTTATAACACCATTGTACGTCTACCATTAATGAACTTGTAACATAATAAATTTTTCACATTACTGCCATCATAATAATGTATTTACACTGAACTGATCTCACGCCAAATATTTGATCTTACTGTTGTCATTAAAAGTTCATATACTGAACTCATTGCACAATTTTGTTTTACTATTTTTACACACTCTTACAACATTAAATGCTTTTCCTAATTCCTACAATTTTGAAATTACTTGAAGTATTTGCGCAACAATTAACATGACTAATATTAAAATCGTACTTATATCCAAATAATTAGATAGTAAAATTGTACTTCAAACTTCCTATATTGCAATCACTTACACTTAATACATTGTTTTACCCCTTTTGTTAGCTTAATAAATAATGTAGTGAGTTCACTTAAAAGTTATCTCAATTTACTATTACAAGATGATTTATAGGAAGTCATTCCAAAATAAATGTTTTCTTTTATTTGTACTCTTTTCATCAAACAACGTTTTGTGAAATCATATACTACAGTAAATATTTTACCTTGTTCTTATCCTTATAATTTAATGCACATTGAACTCATCGCTTACTGGTACTTTTACGTTTATTATGAAACACTTATACAGAACTTATTTTCTACCTTATTGTGTAATATTTATGGGAAATACATTTTATATTAAATTAATTACCTCGATCGTTAATAAATCAAGAATTAAGAAATTCGCAATAAGATATGTTTCCCATTACACCCAGTTTAACAACACCTACTTCTTTACTTCCCTTTGTTTGGTTTGCCTAATGAGCTTCCCTACATGAGTCAAGTACTCCATTTCTAAAATTTGATATCTTTTACACAGAACTCTTCGGTCAGATATGAATACTTTCCTTCTCATACCACAACACTAGAAAAATATCTCGCCACAAAACATAGAGTTCATTAGGTTACACCACATAATTACTAACACTTTTATCATTGTTTTCTTCGTTACAATATTTAAAGACTGCACAGTTAACGCCGTACTACGTCGTCACATGTCAATTTCACTTACATTGAACGCACTAAATTTTCAATTCACTGTTGTTATCAAATTTCTTGTACGGAATATATTGTGGCGTTTAACTACACTTTAACTATTATATTATTTACAATTCCACTGACATGTCCTGTTTTTATTATCATTTTAAGCAAACTTACAGTAAACACAGGAAAGTCATTTTCCTTATTAACATAATTGTAATTAAATTTAATCAAATGATCCCACATTAAAATGCTTTATAATACTGTTTTGATTATTATTTCTTAATGCGAATGGTTGCAACGTGTTTCCATGACAATTTTCTTGATACAAAACTTCTTGTAAATCAATGCTTTATTTTAACCTTATTCACCTGTTACCAGACAAGCACCATAGAACTGCATCTTTCTTTTCACATTTTCATCAATACTTATAAGCTAATAATAAACCAACTGTAACCATTTCACCAGCCATAATTTTATAAATAGAAAATTACATATAACGAATACTCTTTACCTGACTCTTAACGTGGAATTGTTGTCAGCTCATATCCCAGCAAATTCTTTAGCTTATTCTTAACACCAGCGCAGATAGCTCTCGTGTAGATTCGAGCGTAATTTGAAAAACAAAACAAACTCAACACTAATTTTTCTTATACATATATCATCGCAGCGCAGATATATGGATTTATTCTTATCCTTGTTAAATTACCTATTCTACTCATCACAGCAAAATATTTGTTCTCTTACTGCTAACAATTAGATGTTAGTTATTCTGCAATTTTCCAAAAGCAAATGTTTCACTTCGTTATTATTATAAATTTACTTCAAGTAAAGTCATTCTAATTTGTACTCCCATCATTACTGTTATAAATCCATGTTAAAGTCAATATTTTAAATTTTTTTCTTTCTTATTTCACGGCGACTTAAATTAAACTCGTGACCTTGTTAATATTTCACCTTACTGACAGCTTAGAAAACTTACGTATAAAAATTCATCGCACTGTAAATATATTAACAAAACAGCGCTTTGAACAATTACTGATATTAATCACAGCATATTAAATGTTTCAAGTTGATTTTATCATCATGTTTTACATATAGGGAAATGATTTCCACGTAAGAATTAATCCTTATTGTAAACATTTTGCTTTAAACTTTCTAATGTACAATCATTTATACTACATGCATTGTTTAACCTCTATATATAAAGTTACAAGTAGTGAAGCGAGTACACTTTAGTTCTCTTAATTTTCTATTATAAGATGATTAATAGGGAAATAATCGCAGAATAAATGTTCCTTTTATTTCTACTATTATTAGACAACTATTAGTGAGGTCACAGTACAACACATTTTACCTTACACTTTTGCTTATAATTTAACACATAATAAGCTCATCGTCTAGTAACCAACAACAGATTTAACATTTCACCAGCCATAACTTTATAATTAGAAGATTACTTGTATACAACAAACGTATCGAAATGTGCTTTAACTTTGTATTTAACTTGCACGTTGTATTACTGTCTATTTATACATAGTGAAATCATTTCAAAGTAAATATTTATCCTGATGGTACATGTATAGTGAACACATGCCAAAATAAATGTTTTCCTTTTTTGTTATTCAACATTTAACTGTGATAAACTCACGACACACTGCAGTATAACCTTTTCCTACGTGTTATAATTACACCTTTGCTTACAAAGAGAGATTACATGTTATCATTATAACTTTACTTACAATCTTTTATGACAGTAAATATTTTGCCAATTAAATGTTTCACTCAAATGTTATTTCTCTTTCTCCTATACTCATTATCAAGCATATCACTTTATCTTTATTAAAACTACTTACAGTGAACTTATCAAAACGTGTTTTGTCTTATTGCTATCTTGGTGTGTTCAGTTATATTACCAACTTATTGCAAAGTAATATTTTTACCTCATTATTGTCAGTATAAAATTTCGTATAAATGACTAATCAAACAACAAATATTTCACCTTATATAATTATTTCAACTCGCCACACTGAAAATGTTTTTCTCATTCTAACTACAATTATCCTTAAAATAAATCATTTAAAATTAAACCTTAGGATTACCGTTATCCACTTACTTACAATACTTAAAACACTGTTAATTCTCTACTTCAACGTTATTGTTATAATTTATGTATCGCAAGTTCGTCACACAGTAAATGTTTAATCTTGCTTTCTCATTATCATTTCTTAATAAATGGATTTCACACACTTTACACAGCAAACATTTTACTTTATAACACCATTGTACGTCTACCATTAATGAACTTGTAACATAATAAATTTTTCACATTACTGCCATCATAATAATGTATTTACACTGAACTGATCTCACGCCAAATATTTGATCTTACTGTTGTCATTAAAAGTTCATATACTGAACTCATTGCACAATTTTGTTTTACTATTTTTACACACTCTTACAACATTAAATGCTTTTCCTAATTCCTACAATTTTGAAATTACTTGAAGTATTTGCGCAACAATTAACATGACTAATATTAAAATCGTACTTATATCCAAATAATTAGATAGTAAAATTGTACTTCAAACTTCCTATATTGCAATCACTTACACTTAATACATTGTTTTACCCCTTTTGTTAGCTTAATAAATAATGTAGTGAGTTCACTTAAAAGTTATCTCAATTTACTATTACAAGATGATTTATAGGAAGTCATTCCAAAATAAATGTTTTCTTTTATTTGTACTCTTTTCATCAAACAACGTTTTGTGAAATCAATACTACAGTAAATATTTTACCTTGTTCTTATCCTTATAATTTAATGCACATTGAACTCATCGCTTACTGGTACTTTTACGTTTATTATGAAACACTTATACAGAACTTATTTTCTACCTTATTGTGTAATATTTATGGGAAATACATTTTATATTAAATTAATTACCTCGATCGTTAATAAATCAAGAATTAAGAAATTCGCAATAAGATATGTTTCCCATTACACCCAGTTTAACAACACCTACTTCTTTACTTGTCTTTGTTTGGTTTGCCTAATGAGCTTCCCTACATGAGTCAAGTACTCCATTTCTAAAATTCGATATCTTTTACACAGAACTCTTCGGTCAGATATGAATACTTTCCTTCTCATACCACAACACTAGAAAAATATCTCGCCACAAAACATAGAGTTCATTAGGTTACACCACATAATTACTAACACTTTTATCATTGTTTTCTTCGTTACAATATTTAAAGAGAAGTCACTGCACAGTTAACGCCGTACTACGTCGTCACATGTCAATTTCACTTACATTGAACGCACTAAATTTTCAATTCACTGTTGTTATCAAATTTCTTGTACGGAATATATTGTGGCGTTGAACTACACTTTAACTATTATATTATTTACAATTAAAACAATTCCACTGACATGTCCTGTTTTATTATCATTTTAAGCAAACTTACAGTAAACACAGGAAAGTCATTTTCCTTATTAACATAATTGTAATTAAATTTAATCAAATGATCCCACATTAAAATGCTTTATAATACTGTTTTGATTATTATTTCTTAATGCGAATGGTTGCAACGTGTTTCCATGACAATTTTCTTGATACAAAACTTCTTGTAAATCAATGCTTTATTTTAACCTTATTCACCTGTTACCAGACAAGCACCATAGAACTGCATCTTTCTTTTCACATTTTCATCAATACTTATAAGCTAATAATAAACCAACTGTAACCATTTCACCAGCCATAATTTTATAAATAGAAAATTACATATAACGAATACTCTTTACCTGACTCTTAACGTGGAATTGTTGTCAGCTCATATCCCAGCAAATTCTTTAGCTTATTCTTAACACCAGCGCAGATAGCTCTCGTGTAGATTCGAGCGTAATTTGAAAAACAAAACAAACTCAACACTAATTTTTCTTATACATATATCATCGCAGCGCAGATATATGGATTTATTCTTATCCTTGTTAAATTACCTATTCTACTCATCACAGCAAAATATTTGTTCTCTTACTGCTAACAATTAGATGTTAGTTATTCTGCAATTTTCAAAAGCAAATGTTTCACTTCGTTATTATTATAAATTTACTTCAAGTAAAGTCATTCTAATTTGTACTCCCATCATTACTGTTATAAATCCATGTTAAAGTCAATATTTTAAATTTTTTCTTTCTTATTTCACGGCGACTTAAATTAAACTCGTGACCTTGTTAATATTTCACCTTACTGACAGCTTAGAAAACTTACGTATAAAAATTCATCGCACTGTAAATATATTAACAAAACAGCGCTTTGAACAATTACTGATATTAATCACAGCATATTAAATGTTTCAAGTTGATTTTATCATCATGTTTTACATATAGGAAATGATTTCCACGTAAGAATTAATCCTTATTGTAAACATTTTGCTTTAAACTTTCTAATGTACAATCATTTATACTACATGCATTGTTTAACCTCTATATATAAAGTTACAAGTAGTGAAGCGAGTACACTTTAGTTCTCTTAATTTTCTATTATAAGATGATTAATAGGGAAATAATCGCAGAATAAATGTTCCTTTTATTTCTACTATTATTAGACAACTATTAGTGAGGTCACAGTACAACACATTTTACCTTACACTTTTGCTTATAATTTAACACATAATAAGCTCATCGTCTAGTAACCAACAACAGATTTAACATTTCACCAGCCATAACTTTATAATTAGAAGATTACTTGTATACAACAAACGTATCGAAATGTGCTTTAACTTTGTATTTAACTTGCACGTTGTATTACTGTCTATTTATACATAGTGAAATCATTTCAAAGTAAATATTTATCCTGATGGTACATGTATAGTGAACACATGCCAAAATAAATGTTTTCCTTTTTGTTATTCAACATTTAACTGTGATAAACTCACGACACACTGCAGTATAACCTTTTCCTACGTGTTATAATTACACCTTTGCTTACAAAGAGAGATTACATGTTATCATTATAACTTTACTTACAATCTTTTATCACAGTAAATATTTTGCCAATTAAATGTTTCACTCAAATGTTATTTCTCTTTCTCCTATACTCATTATCAAGCATATCACTTTATCTTTATTAAAACTACTTACAGTGAACTTATCAAAACGTGTTTTGTCTTATTGCTATCTTGGTGTGTTCAGTTATATTACCAACTTATTGCAAAGTAATATTTTTACCTCATTATTGTCAGTATAAAATTTCGTATAAATGACTAATCCAACAACAAATATTTCACCTTATATAATTATTTCAACTCGCCACACTGAAAATGTTTTTTCTCATTCTAACTACAATTATCCTTAAAATAAATCATTTGAAATTAAACCTTAGGATTACCGTTATCCACTTACTTACAATACTTAAAACACTGTTAATTCTCTACTTCAACGTTATTGTTATAATTTATGTATCGCAAGTTCGTCACACAGTAAATGTTTAATCTTGCTTTCTCATTATCATTTCTTAATAAATGGATTTCACACACTTTACACAGCAAACATTTTACTTTATAACACCATTGTACGTCTACCATTAATGAACTTGTAACATAATAAATTTTTCACATTACTGCCATCATAATAATGTATTTACACTGAACTGATCTCACGCCAAATATTTGATCTTACTGTTGTCATTAAAAGTTCATATACTGAACTCATTGCACAATTTTGTTTTACTATTTTTACACACTCTTACAACATTAAATGCTTTTCCTAATTCCTACAATTTTGAAATTACTTGAAGTATTTGCGCAACAATTAACATGACTAATATTAAAATCGTACTTATATCCAAATAATTAGATAGTAAAATTGTACTTCAAACTTCCTATATTGCAATCACTTACACTTAATACATTGTTTTACCCCTTTTGTTAGCTTAATAAATAATGTAGTGAGTTCACTTAAAAGTTATCTCAATTTACTATTACAAGATGATTTATAGGAAGTCATTCCAAAATAAATGTTTTCTTTTATTTGTACTCTTTTCATCAAACAACGTTTTGTGAAATCATATACTACAGTAAATATTTTACCTTGTTCTTATCCTTATAATTTAATGCACATTGAACTCATCGCTTACTGGTACTTTTACGTTTATTATGAAACACTTATACAGAACTTATTTTCTACCTTATTGTGTAATATTTATGGGAAATACATTTTATATTAAATTAATTACCTCGATCGTTAATAAATCAAGAATTAAGAAATTCGCAATAAGATATGTTTCCCATTACACCCAGTTTAACAACACCTACTTCTTTACTTGTCTTTGTTTGGTTTGCCTAATGAGCTTCCCTACATGAGTCAAGTACTCCATTTCTAAAATTTGATATCTTTTACACAGAACTCTTCGGTCAGATATGAATACTTTCCTTCTCATACCACAACACTAGAAAAATATCTCGCCACAAAACATAGAGTTCATTAGGTTACACCACATAATTACTAACACTTTTATCATTGTTTTCTTCGTTACAATATTTAAAGAGAAGTCACTGCACAGTTAACGCCGTACTACGTCGTCACATGTCAATTTCACTTACATTGAACGCACTAAATTTTCAATTCACTGTTGTTATCAAATTTCTTGTACGGAATATATTGTGGCGTTGAACTACACTTTAACTATTATATTATTTACAATTCCACTGACATGTCCTGTTTTATTATCATTTTAAGCAAACTTACAGTAAACACAGGAAAGTCATTTTCCTTATTAACATAATTGTAATTAAATTTAATCAAATGATCCCACATTAAAATGCTTTATAATACTGTTTTGATTATTATTTCTTAATGCGAATGGTTGCAACGTGTTTCCATGACAATTTTCTTGATACAAAACTTCTTGTAAATCAATGCTTTATTTTAACCTTATTCACCTGTTACCAGACAAGCACCATAGAACTGCATCTTTCTTTTCACATTTTCATCAATACTTATAAGCTAATAATAAACCAACTGTAACCATTTCACCAGCCATAATTTTATAAATAGAAAATTACATATAACGAATACTCTTTACCTGACTCTTAACGTGGAATTGTTGTCAGCTCATATCCCAGCAAATTCTTTAGCTTATTCTTAACACCAGCGCAGATAGCTCTCGTGTAGATTCGAGCGTAATTTGAAAAACAAAACAAACTCAACACTAATTTTTCTTATACATATATCATCGCAGCGCAGATATATGGATTTATTCTTATCCTTGTTAAATTACCTATTCTACTCATCACAGCAAAATATTTGTTCTCTTACTGCTAACAATTAGATGTTAGTTATTCTGCAATTTTCAAAAGCAAATGTTTCACTTCGTTATTATTATAAATTTACTTCAAGTAAAGTCATTCTAATTTGTACTCCCATCATTACTGTTATAAATCCATGTTAAAGTCAATATTTTAAATTTTTTCTTTCTTATTTCACGGCGACTTAAATTAAACTCGTGACCTTGTTAATATTTCACCTTACTGACAGCTTAGAAAACTTACGTATAAAAAATTCATCGCACTGTAAATATATTAACAAAACAGCGCTTTGAACAATTACTGATATTAATCACAGCATATTAAATGTTTCAAGTTGATTTTATCATCATGTTTTACATATAGGAAATGATTTCCACGTAAGAATTAATCCTTATTGTAAACATTTTGCTTTAAACTTTCTAATGTACAATCATTTATACTACATGCATTGTTTAACCTCTATATATAAAGTTACAAGTAGTGAAGCGAGTACACTTTAGTTCTCTTAATTTTCTATTATAAGATGATTAATAGGGAAATAATCGCAGAATAAATGTTCCTTTTATTTCTACTATTATTAGACAACTATTAGTGAGGTCACAGTACAACACATTTTACCTTACACTTTTGCTTATAATTTAACACATAATAAGCTCATCGTCTAGTAACCAACAACAGATTTAACATTTCACCAGCCATAACTTTATAATTAGAAGATTACTTGTATACAACAAACGTATCGAAATGTGCTTTAACTTTGTATTTAACTTGCACGTTGTATTACTATCTATTTATACATAGTGAAATCATTTCAAAGTAAATATTTATCCTGATGGTACATGTATAGTGAACACATGCCAAAATAAATGTTTTCCTTTTTGTTATTCAACATTTAACTGTGATAAACTCATGACACACTGCAGTATAACCTTTTCCTACGTGTTATAATTACACCTTTGCTTACAAAGAGAGATTACATGTTATCATTATAACTTTACTTACAATCTTTTATCACAGTAAATATTTTGCCAATTAAATGTTTCACTCAAATGTTATTTCTCTTTCTCCTATACTCATTATCAAGCATATCACTTTATCGTTATTAAAACTACTTACAGTGAACTTATCAAAACGTGTTTTGTCTTATTGCTATCTTGGTGTGTTCAGTTATATTACCAACTTATTGCAAAGTAATATTTTTACCTCATTATTGTCAGTATAAAATTTCGTATAAATGACTAATCCAACAACAAATATTTCACCTTATATAATTATTTCAACTCGCCACACTGAAAATGTTTTTTCTCATTCTAACTACAATTATCCTTAAAAATAAATCATTTGAAATTAAACCTTAGGATTACCGTTATCCACTTACTTACAATACTTAAAACACTGTTAATTCTCTACTTCAACGTTATTGTTATAATTTATGTATCGCAAGTTCGTCACACAGTAAATGTTTAATCTTGCTTTCTCGTTATCATTTCTTAATAAATGGATTTCATACACTTTACACAGCAAACATTTTACTTTATAACACCATTGTACGTCTACCATTAATGAACTTGTAACATAATAAATTTTTCACATTACTGCCATCATAATAATGTATTTACACTGAACTGATCTCACGCCAAATATTTGATCTTACTGTTGTCATTAAAAGTTCATATACTGAACTCATTGCACAATTTTGTTTTACTATTTTTACACACTCTTACAACATTAAATGCTTTTCCTAATTCCTACAATTTTGAAATTACTTGAAGTATTTGCGCAACAATTAACATGACTAATATTAAAATCGTACTTATATCCAAATAATTAGATAGTAAAAATTGTACTTCAAACTTCCTATATTGCAATCACTTACACTTAATACATTGTTTTACCCCTTTTTGTTAGCTTAATAAATAATGTAGTGAGTTCACTTAAAAGTTATCTCAATTTACTATTACAAGATGATTTATAGGAAGTCATTCCAAAATAAATGTTTTCTTTTATTTGTACTCTTTTCATCAAACAACGTTTTGTGAAATCAAACTTCAGTAAATATTTTACCTTGTTCTTATCCTTATAATTTAATGCACATTGAACTCATCGCTTACTGGTACTTTTACGTTTATTATGAAACACTTATACAGAACTTATTTTCTACCTTATTGTGTAATATTTATGGGAAATACATTTTATATTAAATTATTTACCTCGATCGTTAATAAATCAAGAATTAAGAAATTCGCAATAAGATATGTTTCCCATTACACCCAGTTTAACAACACCTACTTCTTTACTTCCCTTTGTTTGGTTTGCCTAATGAGCTTCCCTACATGAGTCAAGTACTCCATTTCTAAAATTTGATATCTTTTACACAGAACTCTTCGGTCAGATATGAATACTTTCCTTCTCATACCACAACACTAGAAAAATATCTCGCCACAAAACATAGAGTTCATTAGGTTACACCACATAATTACTAACACTTTTATCATTGTTTTCTTCGTTACAATATTTAAAGAGAAGTCACTGCACAGTTAACGCCGTACTACGTCGTCACATGTCAATTTCACTTACATTGAACGCACTAAATTTTCAATTCACTGTTGTTATCAAATTTCTTGTACGGAATATACTGTGGCGTTGAACTACACTTTAACTATTATATTATTTACAATTAAAACAATTCCACTGACATGTCCTGTTTTTATTATCATTTTAAGCAAACTTACAGTAAACACAGGAAAGGCATTTTCCTTATTAACATAATTGTAATTAAATTTAATCAAATGATCCCACATTAAAATGCTTTATAATACTGTTTTGATTATTATTTCTTAATGCGAATGGTTGCAACGTGTTTCCATGACAATTTTCTTAATACAGAACTTCTTGTAAATCAATGCTTTATTTTAACCTTATTCACCTGTTACCAGACAAGCACCATAGAACTGCATCTTTCTTTTCACATTTTCATCAATACTTATAAGCTAATAATAAACCAACTGTAACCATTTCACCAGCCATAATTTTAGAAATAGAAAATTACATATAACGAATACTCTTTACCTGACTCTTAACGTGGAATTGTTGTCAGCTCATATCCCAGCAAATTCTTTAGCTTATTCTTAACACCAGCGCAGATAGCTCTCGTGTAGATTCGAGCGTAATTTGAAAACAAAAACAAACTCAACACTAATTTTTCTTATACATATATCATCGCAGCGCAGATATATGGATTTATTCTTATCCTTGTTAAATTACCTATTCTACTCATCACAGCAAAATATTTGTTCTCTTACTGCTAACAATTAGATGTTAGTTATTCTGCAATTTTCAAAAGCAAATGTTTCACTTCGTTATTATTATAAATTTACTTCAAGTAAAGTCATTCTAATTTGTACTCCCATCATTACTGTTATAAATCCATGTTAAAGTCAATATTTTAAATTTTTTCTTTTTATTTCACGGCGACTTAAATTAAACTCGTGACCTTGTTAATGTTTCACCTTACTGACAGCTTAGAAAACTTACGTATAAAAATTCATCGCACTGTAAATATATTAACAAAACAGCGCTTTGAACAATTACTGATATTAATCACAGCATATTAAATGTTTCAAGTTGATTTTATCATCATGTTTTACATATAGGGAAATGATTTCCACGTAAGAATTAATCCTTATTGTAAACATTTTGCTTTAAACTTTCTAATGTACAATCATTTATACTACATGCATTGTTTAACCTCTATATATAAAGTTACAAATAGTGAAGCGAGTACACTTTAGTTCTCTTAATTTTCTATTATAAGATGATTAATAGGGAAATAATCGCAGAATAAATGTTCCTTTTATTTCTACTATTATTAGACAACTATTAGTGAGGTCACAGTACAACACATTTTACCTTACACTTTTGCTTATAATTTAACACATAATAAGCTCATCGTCTAGTAACCAACAACAGATTTAACATTTCACCAGCCATAACTTTATAATTAGAAGATTACTTGTATACAACAAACGTATCGAAATGTGCTTTAACTTTGTATTTAACTTGCACGTTGTATTACTGTCTATTTATACATAGTGAAATCATTTCAAAGTAAATATTTATCCTGATGGTACATGTATAGTGAACACATGCCAAAATAAATGTTTTCCTTTTTGTTATTCAACATTTAACTGTGATAAACTCACGACACACTGCAGTATAACCTTTTCCTACGTGTTATAATTACACCTTTGCTTACAAAGAGAGATTACATGTTATCATTATAACTTTACTTACAATCTTTTATGACAGTAAATATTTTGCCAATTAAATGTTTCACTCAAATGTTATTTCTCTTTCTCCTATACTCATTATCAAGCATATCACTTTATCTTTATTAAAAACTACTTACAGTGAACTTATCAAAACGTGTTTTGTCTTATTGCTATCTTGGTGTGTTCAGTTATATTACCAACTTATTGCAAAGTAATATTTTTACCTCATTATTGTCAGTATAAAATTTCGTATAAATGACTAATCCAACAACAAATATTTCACTTTATATAATTATTTCAACTCGCCACACTGAAAATGTTTTTTTTCTCATTCTAACTACAATTATCCTTAAAATTAAATCATTTGAAATTAAACCTTAAAATTACCGTTATCCACTTACTTACAATACTTAAAACGCTGTTAATTATCTACTTCAATGTTATTGTTATAATTTGTGTATCGCAAGTTCGTCACACAGTAAATGTTTAATCTTGCTTTCTCATTATCATTTCTTAACTAATGGATTTCACACACTTTACACAGCAAACATTTTACTTTATAACACCATTGTACGTCTACCATTAATGAACTTGTAACATAATAAATTTTTCACATAACTGCCATCATAATAACATATTTACACTGAACTGATCTCACGCCAAATATTTGATCTTACTGTTGTCATTAAAAGTTCATATACTGAACTCATTGCACAATTTTGTTTTACTATTTTTACACACTCTTACAACATTAAATGCTTTTCCTAATTCCTACAATTTTGAAATTACTTGAAGTATTTGCGCAACAATTAACATGACTAATATTAAAATCGTACTTATATCCAAATAATTAGATAGTAAAAATTGTACTTCAAACTTCCTATATTGCAATCACTTACACTTAATACATTGTTTTACCCCTTTTTGTTAGCTTAATAAATAATGTAGTGAGTTCACTTAAAAGTTATCTCAATTTACTATTACAAGATGATTTATAGGAAGTCATTCCAAAATAAATGTTTTCTTTTATTTGTACTCTTTTCATCAAACAACGTTTTGTGAAATCAAACTTCAGTAAATATTTTACCTTGTTCTTATCCTTATAATTTAATGCACATTGAACTCATCGCTTACTGGTACTTTTACGTTTATTATGAAACACTTATACAGAACTTATTTTCTACCTTATTGTGTAATATTTATGGGAAATACATTTTATATTAAATTATTTACCTCGATCGTTAATAAATCAAGAATTAAGAAATTCGCAATAAGATATGTTTCCCATTACACCCAGTTTAACAACACCTACTTCTTTACTTCCCTTTGTTTGGTTTGCCTAATGAGCTTCCCTACATGAGTCAAGTACTCCATTTCTAAAATTGATATCTTTTACACAGAACTCTTCGGTCAGATATGAATACTTTCCTTCTCATACCACAACACTAGAAAAATATCTCGGCACAAAAAACATAGAGTTCATGAGGTTACACCACATAATTACTAACACTTTTATCATTGTTTTCTTCGTTACAATATTTAAAGAGAAGTTAACGCCGTACTACGTCGTCACATGTCAATTTCACTTACATTGAACGCACTAAATTTTCAATTCACTGTTGTTATCAAATTTCTTGTACGGAATATATTGTGGCGTTTAACTACACTTTAACTATTATATTATTTACAATTAAAACAATTCCACTGACATGTCCTGTTTTTATTATCATTTTAAGCAAACTTACAGTAAACACAGGAAAGTCATTTTCCTTATTAACATAATTGTAATTAAATTTAATCAAATGATCCCACATTAAAATGCTTTATAATACTGTTTTGATTATTATTTCTTAATGCGAATGGTTGCAACGTGTTTCCATGACAATTTTCTTGATACAAAACTTCTTGTAAATCAATGCTTTATTTTAACCTTATTCACCTGTTACCAGACAAGCACCATAGAACTGCATCTTTCTTTTCACATTTTCATCAATACTTATAAGCTAATAATAAACCAACTGTAACCATTTCACCAGCCATAATTTTATAAATAGAAAATTACATATAACGAATACTCTTTACCTGACTCTTAACGTGGAATTGTTGTCAGCTCATATCCAGCAAATTCTTTAGCTTATTCTTAACACCAGCGCAGATGAATCTCGTGTAGATTCGAGCGTAATTTGAAAAACAAAAAGAAACTCAACACTAATTTTTCTTATACATATATCATCGCAGCGCAGATATATGGATTTATTCTTATCCTTGTTAAATTACCTATTCTACTCATCACAGCAAAATATTTGTTCTCTTACTGCTAACAATTAGATGTTAGTTATTCTGCAATTTTTCAAAAGCAAATGTTTCACTTCGTTATTATTATAAATTTACTTCAAGTAAAGTCATTCTAATTTGTACTCCCATCATTACTGTTATAAATCCATGTTAAAGTCAATATTTTAAATTTTTTTCTTTTTTATTTCACGGCGACTTAAATTAAACTCGTGACCTTGTTAATATTTCACCTTACTGACAGCTTAGAAACTTACGTATAAAAATTCATCGCACTGTAAATATATTAACAGCGCTTTGAACAATTACTGATATTAATCACAGCATATTAAATGTTTCAAGTTGATTTTATCATCATGTTTTACATATAGGAAATGATTTCCACGTAAGAATTAATCCTTATTGTAAACATTTTGCTTTAAACTTTCTAATGTACAATCATTTATACTACATGCATTGTTTAACCTCTATATAAAGTTAAAGTAGTGAAGCGAGTACACTTTAGTCTCTTAATTTTCTATTATAAGATGATTAATAGGAAATAATCGCAGAATAAATGTTCCTTTTATTTCTACTATTATTAGACAACTATTAGTGAGGTCACAGTACAACACATTTTACCTTACACTTTTGCTTATAATTTAACACATAATAAGCTCATCGTCTAGTAACCAACAACAGATTTAACATTTCACCAGCCATAACTTTATAATTAGAAGATTACTTGTAACAAAAACGTATCGAAATGTGCTTTAACTTTGTATTTAACTTGCACGTTGTATTACTATCTATTTATACATAGTGAAATCATTTCAAAGTAAATATTTATCCTGATGGTACATGTATAGTGAACACATGCCAAAATAAATGTTTTCCTTTTGTTATTCAACATTTAACTGTGATAAACTCATGACACACTGCAGTATAACCTTTTCCTACGTGTTATAATTACACCTTTGCTTACAAAGAGAGATTACATGTTATCATTATAACTTTACTTACAATCTTTATCACAGTAAATATTTTGCCAATTAAATGTTTCACTCAAATGTTATTTCTCTTTCCTATACTCATTATCAAGCATATCACTTTATCTTTATTAAAACTACTTACAGTGAACTTATCAAAACGTGTTTTGTCTTATTGCTATCTTGGTGTGTTCGGTTATATTACCAACTTATTGCAAAGTAATATTTTTACCTCATTATTGTCAGTATAAAATTTCGTATAAATGACTAATCAACAACAAATATTTCACCTTATATAATTATTTCAACTCGCCACACTGAAAATGTTTTTCTCATTCTAACTACAATTATCCTTAAAATAAATCATTTGAAATTAAACCTTAGGATTACCGTTATCCACTTACTTACAATACTTAAAACACTGTTAATTCTCTACTTCAACGTTATTGTTATAATTTATGTATCGCAAGTTCGTCACACAGTAAATGTTTAATCTTGCTTTCTCATTATCATTTCTTAATAAATGGATTTCACACACTTTACACAGCAAACATTTTACTTTATAACACCATTGTACGTCTACCATTAATGAACTTGTAACATAATAAATTTTTCACATTACTGCCATCATAATAATGTATTTACACTGAACTGATCTCACGCCAAATATTTGATCTTACTGTTGTCATTAAAAGTTCATATACTGAACTCATTGCATAATTTTGTTTTACTATTTTACACACTCTTAACATTAAATGCTTTTCCTAATTCCTACAATTTTGAAATTACTTGAAGTATTTGCGCAACAATTAACATGACTAATATTAAAATCGTACTTATATCCAAATAATTAGATAGTAAAAATTGTACTTCAAACTTCCTATATTGCAATCACTTACACTTAATACATTGTTTTACCCCTTTTTGTTAGCTTAATAAATAATGTAGTGAGTTCACTTAAAGTTATCTCAATTTACTATTACAAGATGATTTATAGGAGTCATCGCAAAATAAATGTTTTCTTTTATTTGTACTCTTTTCATCAAACAACGTTTTGTGAAATCAAACTTCAGTAAATATTTTACCTTGTTCTTATCCTTATAATTTAATGCACATTGAACTCATCGCTTACTGGTACTTTTACGTTTATTATGAAACACTTATACAGAACTTATACCTTATTGTGTAATATTTATGGGAAATACATTTTATATTAAATTAATTACCTCGATCGTTAATAAATCAAGAATTAAGAAATTCGCAATAAGATATGTTTCCCATTACACCCAGTTTAACAACACCTACTTCTTTACTTCCCTTTGTTTGGTTTGCCTATTGAGCTTCCCTACATGAGTCAAATACTCCATTTCTAAAATTGATATCTTTTACACAGAACTCTTCGGTCAGATATGAATACTTTCCTTCTCATACCACAACACTAGAAAAATATCTCGCACAAAACATAGAGTTCATGAGGTTACACCACATAATTACTAACACTTTTTATCATTGTTTTCTTCGTTACAATATTTAAAGAGAAGTTAACGCCGTACTACGTCGTCACATGTCAATTTCACTTACATTGAACGCACTAAATTTTCAATTCACTGTTGTTATCAAATTTCTTGTACGGATATATATTGTGGCGTTTGAACTACTGCTTTAACTATTATATTATTTACAATTCCATTCCACTGATGTCCTGTTTTTTGTGTATTATCATTTTAAGCAAACTTACAGTAAACACAGGAAAGTCATTTTCCTTATTAACATAATTGTAATTAAATTTAATCAAATGATCCCACATTAAAATGCTTTATAATACTGTTTTGATTATTATTTCTTAATGCGAATGGTTGCAACGTGTTTCCATGACAATTTTCTTAATACAAAACATTTGCTTGTAAAATCAATGCTTTATTTTAACCTTATTCACCTGTTACCAGACAAGCAACATAGAACTGCATCTTTCTTTTCACATTTTTGTCAATACTTATAAGCTAATAATAAACCAACTGTAACCATTTTGCCAGCCACCATTTTATAAATAGAAAATTACATATAACGAATACTCTTTACCTGACTCTTAGCAACGTGGAATTGTTGTCAGCTCATATCCCAGCAAATTTTTAGCTTATTCTTAACACCAGCGCAGATATATCTCGTGTAGATTCGAGCGTAATTTGAAAAAACAAAACAAACTCAACACTAATTTTTCTTATACATATATCATCGCAGCGCAGATATATGGATTTATTCTTATCCTTGTTAAATTACCTATTCTACTCATCACAGCAAAATATTTGTTCTCTTACTGCTAACAATTAGATGTTAGTTATTCTGCAATTTTTCAAAAGCAAATGTTTCACTTTATTATTATAAATTTACTTCAAGTAAAGTCATTCTTGTATCCCATCATTACTGTTATAAATCCATGTTAAAGTCAATATTTAAAAATTTTTTCTATTTCGGCTTATGACAAATTAAACTCGTGACCTTGTTAATATTTCACCTTACTGACAGCTTAGAAAACTTACGTATAAAAAAATTCATCGCACTGTAAATATATTAACAAAACAGCGCTTTGAACAATTACTAATATTAATCACAGCATATTAAATGTTTCGTTGATTTTATCATCATTTACATATAGGAAATGATTTCCACGTAAGAATTAATCCTTATTGTAAACATTTTGCTTTAAACTTTCTAATGTACAATCATTTATACTACATGCATTGTTTAACCTCTATATATAAAGTTACAAGTAGTGAAGCGAGTACACTTTAGTTCTCTTAATTTTCTATTATAAGATGATTAATAGGAAATAATCGCAGAATAAATGTTCCTTTATTTCTACTATTATTAGACAACTATTAGTGAGGTCACAGTACAACACATTTTACCTTACACTTTTGCTTATAATTTAACACATAATAAGCTCATCGTCTAGTAACCAACAGATTTAACATTTCACCAGCCATAACTTTATAATTAGAAGATTATTTGTATGCCAAACAAACGTATCGAAATGTGCTTTAACTTTGTATTTAACTTGCACGTTGTATTACTGTCTATTTATACATAGTGAAATCATTTCAAAGTAAATATTTATCCTGATGGTACATGTATAGTGAACACATGCCAAAATAAATGTTTTCCTTTTGTTATTCAACATTTAACTGTGATAAACTCACGACACACTGCAGTATAACCTTTTCCTACGTGTTATAATTACACCTTTTACAAAGAGAGATTACATGTTATCATTATAACTTTACTTACAATCTTTATGACAGTAAATATTTTGCCAATTAAATGTTTCACTCAAATGTTATTTTCTCTTTCTCCTTATATCATTATCAAGCATAAATCACTTTATCTTTTATTAAAACTACTTACAGTGAACTTATCAAACGTGTTTTTATCTTATTGCTATCTTGGTGTGTTCAGTTATATCAACTTATTGTAAAGTAATATTTTTACTCATTATTGTCAGTATATAAAATTTCAAATGACTAATCAAACAACAAATATTTCACCTTATATAATTATTTCAACTCGCCACACTGAAATGTTTTTT
>NC_134830.1:146369217-146430504 GCF_004210375.1 Tachypleus tridentatus
GGCAAAATAATAGCAATGCAAGTAGTTTTTGCAGTGAAAACTATGAAAGGAGAGACGAAAACCACAATTATTTAAGAACAACAAAAGTTACGCTTATAATTAGATGATTAGCGGAGGGAAAAAAACACGGATATAATCGACGTGAAGAGTATAGAATTCTTAAAAACAAAAGCACAAAGTGCTTAGGATACATACTGTTAATGAAACAAGTTCACTTATAGTAAGAAGGAAAATTAACTCCTTGGTTTAAAAACAAAGGAAGAAATGTGATATTTTGTTTTGTAAGTTATTTACTACCCGAAGGCGTCATAGAAGTGAAAATAGAAAACTGTTAATCTTACTATGTGCATTAGTTTTTAAGAAGATTACATCAGAAAAAACCGTCACACTTAATCCTAAAACTACTCAATTTTGTTTTTAATTGTAGTGTAAATAAATACAAATTCAACCTTTTTGGCTTTAACCGCCTATATTTATTGGATACCACTAGTTATTTATTTATAGCCTAAGGAATTACTTTCAATATTTAACTAATTGTCACATTATAGTCTTCAGTTACATTAAATAAACATTTTAGTAGAAATTAACAACAAATCTGTAGTTTATTCTTATGAAGGATGACGCCAAAGAATAAGACATTGAACACGACTTTAAATTCCCGCTACCGTTACTGTAGAATTATTTACGATTACAACATCTGCTGTTATACATGCGTTTGGGGACGTGACTAAGATCAGATTTATACAATAAAAAATATTTCTCTATTTTGATTTCTGTTTAAATCTTTTTGTATTTCAGAGAAGCCTTTAAGTTTAAATCTATAACTATTATATAAACGTGTTGCACTTACATCTGATTGTACTGTGTTAGTAACGTCTTCAGTCTTATGTTTCTTAGAATAGAGTCGATCTTGGATATTGTTATGGAATATGTTATTGATTGTATTATCTGTGGTAAATTGTACTGTTAAAGATGTATCACAAAATTCTCGAAGGTTCTCGAGTGTACGAATCAACAATTTCTGTATACGTAAACACTTGTATCGTCTATATTGTTGTGCAAACTGAAATTTCTAGAAAGTTTTTTTTCACGCATATAAACGTAATCAACTCGACGCGCCAAAATACAATATATATTTTATTAGTTTGGTGCAGTTAGTGTACTATAAACCTCGGAAGCTATAACTGTGATAAACGCTTATTTATCGGAAACTTCATATATCTGATAAGGCACATTTATAGATTTCAAACATTACAAATCATTTAACTTAAGCGATTTCACATCGGACATTATAATTATTACGAAGACATTATATAGCTTCAGGAATGAAAAACTAAAATTTCAAAATCAACTCGCTAATCGTTAGCCCTCGATAAGATATCAAGGAAGTTCTAGACCATAAAGAAGACTTGATACTGTATGTAAGTTTGTAAAACATTTGTATATAGATCATTATCTGTAATAACCGTTATGGTATTATGGTTTGTATATTAAAATATAATTGTATTAGAAAAAAAAACTGTGTGTATCAATCATCCAAGTTACAACTAAACTCAGTTTTAGGCTATTTGAAATTGTAATACGTAACATAGTTCTGTAATATCAATCCACAAATGTATAAAAGTTGTGAGCAATAAGTAGCACGCCACTAATGTCAAGACAAGCATTAATGATTTCCAATTTAGAGAGAATGTACTATTTCATTTCGTGCTTTCGCCAAACAAATTATTTATAGTTTAAATAAAAGTTTATTTATACGAAGAGTACGAGAACATCAATATTAGCATTGCCATTGTTTTAGGTGTAACTGTTGGCATTTCGTAGCATCTGTTGTTTTAACGTTAAATATTCAGTTATCAAACAGCTTCCCAATTCCATCATTAGACACATATTTCCACAATTAGCTATTAGTATCATTTCTTAATACATTTTACAACTATATAATCAGTACATCTTTGAACCTCAACAACTCTAGACTCACATCAAACAATATTAACAGTAAGCATTGTTAACCACTATGAAGTACTACTGACGGACTGGCATATATATTATTCAATATAGCTTCACAATATGCACAGTCATTGTGTGGAAATAATCAAAATTTTACATAGCTATCAATAATAAATATATAAATTATAAATCTAGCCAACAAGTTACACGAGAAATGTTAAATATTAAGTTGTATTTGTTACTACATTTCAATCATCCATTCATCTTGCGTAAAATATCCTTTTTAGAAGCTAATTTAAAACCCTGGCCCGTGTTTTATATGATCGTTCAAATTCCTCAAAATCATAAGTAGTTTTTTTGACATCTGTATCCTTGAATCACAAGCGATCATTCCATCTTTATACCCACCACCATACTGGTACAGGTATGTTGATGATACAGTTTCTGAATTCACATGTACAGAACACACACTTAGATTTTTTAACCACGTTAACTCCATAAACCCCAACATTAAGCTACCTGTGAATAGAAAAACTAACCAAATACCATTTCTTAACTTCAAGATCACTAGAACCGATACACAACTCAAAACAGATATCCACAAAAATGTCATCCATACTGGATTATACACACATTCCCTGGGACTCAGCACATGAAACAAAACAAAACTAAACATATTAAGACACGAAATAAATACAGCCATAAAACTAAGCTCACCCAAGAATATTAAAGATCAAATTAAAATATAAAACAACACTTCATCAACATCAACAAATTTCCTCCAAAATCGTGGAAAAAATTATACGCACACACCTACACCAACAATAAACAAACAATAATAAATCAAGATACAACAAACTACAAAACCTTACACTGCTGTATACCATATGTTCCCGACATCAGCGAAAAAATAACCAACATTTGGAAAAAACTTAACAAAACACAACATTCAAGTAAACACTAAATTTATTCAAAAACCAGATACAAAACTAAAGTTCATACTACGTAAAAACTACACTGACAAACATAACACCAACATAATTTATCAAATACAATGCAACAACTGCCACAGTTTTTATATTGGAGAAACAAGCAGAAAAATTGAAACTAAATTCAAAGAAAACAAAAAGAAACCTTCACACGTTTTTGAACACTGTAAATCAAGTAAACACAGCATAACCGTAGAAAGCACCCATATACCAATTAGGGAAACTGCCATAAACAAACACAAAATCAAAGAAGCCTTACTTATACAACAACTAAAACCAGAATTAAATCAGTATAAAGGAACACCTTTATACCTATAGTAATTTGTACATTTTGATTTCAAGTGGGTTTCTCGTCATCAAGAATTGTTTTGATATCTGTTGTCACATCCACTATTGGAATAGTATATTTGGTATTGTTAAGACCACTATTGGAATCAGTATACTTGGCATTGTTAAGATTTATTTTCAACTCCAGTGTATACTGCAAGACTTAACTTTATTGATGCAAAAATGTTCATGAAGAAACTTGAACGTTAAATTTTAAAAAAACGTCACAGATACAAAACAAAAAATAATTTTAGTGCAACTGTAATATATTCAAGGTGCAATTAGTTTATTCAGGTATATTAAGTAGTATAAAATTTTAATTGCTCTAATGAAATTCGTAGCCAACTTCCCATCAACAAAAACCGCCAAACAAGTTATTATAGAAAACACAATAACGTGACTATAGTCTGTCAAACTGCCATAATAAATACTAGGTCATAGTAAGTTATCTTTTAAATAATTAAATATTTTCTACTATTTTCTCCAGACAGAAAAACAGTTGATAAATACACGTAACAACAAAGTACGGTCTCTCGTGTAGTTTGATTTCGAAACTACACAAACAGAAAAAATATACAACATTGTAATAAAACTGGACGTACAACTGGGTATGCTGTTCTTGATGAAAAAAATTCAATGAGTAAAAAATATATATAAGAGCAAATAATAATAATATTTAGCCACAGGAAAAACCCGTTTGAAGAAATACTACGAAAACAAAGGATAATTAATATAAATTACAGTTACCATGTGGGCACTAAGAAAAACAAAAACAAGAGTGCATGGTTATATTACGAACAGTAAATTGGAAGGGTGATAACACTGGGGAACACTTTTTCAGTAACTTTAGTTGCATTGGATATTTTAACTGATTCTGAAGGAATTTTAGGCGCTGATTTCAAATCTGAAATTAGTTTTTCTCTACAAGCTCTAGTTTTTATGCAATTTGAGGTTAATGAAATTGTACAAATGTGAACTTGCGTAAACCATGTATAAGCATTTTCACGTCCATATATATAGATAGCTTCTAATATTTTGATCATTCTTCTTTTGTTTCAGATCAAACATGGCTTTCAAAAATAGATATAATTGCAGAAACAAGCTTGATGCCTTCTGCTACATATGTGGATGCTACACACTCAATCGTCAGAGACGTAACATATCCTCGTTCGTCAAGCGTGTCTACAAGGCATATTTTGAAGTTCATTTTGGTGATCAAGACAAGCAATGGGCTCCTCATGTTGTGTGCCACAATTGTGGGAAATGCTTCGAGACTGGACCAAAGGAAAACGCAATAGTCTGCCTTTTGGTGTTCGAATGATTTGGCGCGAACCCACCAACCATGTAACTGACTGTTATTTCTGCATGGTAAACACAACGGGTGTTGGGAAGAAAAACCGACATAAGATTACGTATCCGAACATTCCCTCAGCTATTCGGCCTGCTCCGCACTCTGAAGAAGTTTCTGTTCCAGTTTTCAAAGGCTTGCCTTCATTGGACGATAAAGACATTGGACATGATACAAGCGAACAAGATTGTTGTGACAGTGAATTGTCAGAAAAGTGTACACAATCGGAGAACTGTTCTTCAGACACTGAACCTTTCTCCGTCCCCAAGCCTCTTCCCCAGGCTGTACTGAATGATTTAGTGCGGGATTTAGGTCTTTCAAAGAAAGCAGCAGAGCTTTTGGCATCAAGATTACAAGGCAGAAATCTTGTTGATCACTCTGTTAAAGTATCATATTTCAGAAAGCGTGACCAGCTTTTTGTGACCTTCTTTTCAGAAGATAGACAGTTTGTTTACTGCCATGACATCCAAGGGCTTCTCAAAGAACTGGGTGTACCTTACTATAGTCCTGCTGAATGGAGACTCTTTTTAGACAGTTCAAAACGCAGTCTCAAGTGTGTTCTTTTACATAATGGGAATGTTTATGGAACAGTACCTGTCGGTCACTCAGTGCATTTGCGGGAAGACTATGATGATATGAGAATGGTCATGGACTTATTAAAATATCATGAGCACAATTGGATCATTTGTGTAGACTTAAAGATGGTCAACTTTTTTCTTGGACAACAGAAAGGTTTCACCAAGTTTCCATGTTTCCTCTGTATGTGGGACAGCCGAGCACAGAGACAGACATTGGGTCCAGAAGGACTGACCTATTCGTGACACCCTTGAAGCAGGCATACCAAATATCATACAAACCCAATTGTAAGCAGAGATAAGATCATATTTCCTCCTCTTCACATCAAATTAGGTTTGATGAAGCAATTTGTCAAGGCACTGGAAACCGAAGGTGAATGTTTCCAACACATCATCACAGCTTTACCAGGGTTATCATTTGAGAAGATCAAAGCAGGCGTGTTTGATGGCCCACAGATTCGAACCCTAATTTGTGATGATCAGTTTGTTGCTAAGATGACCGCTTTAGAAAAGGCAGCATGGTTATCCTTTGTGGCAGTCGTTCATAACTTCCTTGGAAACAATAAGGCGGAGAACTACAGTGAACTTGTGAACAGAATGCTCCTCGCTTTTCGTGATCTCGGGTGCAACATGAGCATCAAGCTTCATTTTTGAACAGCCACCTTGATAAGTTCCCTGACAACCTGGGGCTGTGAGTGACGAACAAGGAGAACGATTCCACCAAGACCTAAAGGTCATGGAAGAACGCTACCAAGGGCGCTGGGACAAAAGTATGATGGCTGACTACTGCTGGAGCATTAAACGAGATTGTCCAGATGAAGTGTACAAACGCAAAAGTTACAAACGCAAATTCCTACCTGAATAAAATACACAAACAAATTGATAAGCTATTCCTATAATTTCCTATAATAACGAAAAATTAAAAATAAATAAAAAATGTCAAATTGCATAAAATCTGTAGCTTGCAGACAAAAACCGACTTCAGATTTGAAATCAACACACTCAAATTGACTATAGAAAGGTCTTTTTTTAAATGCAACAAAATGAGTGTTCCCCAGTAAATAACTGTTAGTTGCTTCTGATTATTACATTTACGAGCATAGTATTAGTATTAATATAACACAGGTTTAAACAAACAATAAATATTACTGCTGGTATGAAAGTAAAGGTAAAAACAGAAATTCAGTATTGAAGTAAATAACAGATACAAATGGTAAAAAAAATTGCAGTGCATATATATTATATAACAATTACATGTAGAAGAAAGAGTGACTAATGGTAATATCACAGCACACTGTGCGTTTTTCATTATTGTTGTTATTAGCACGCGAAAACCAAAAGCAGGTCTTATATGATTACTCCATTTATTGTTTATAATTGTTAACAATTCTCCAAAATTATCCACAATTTGCTGTATGAAACTCAACTCAAACCTTGCAAAATACATGCTCGATGCATCATTACGTAAGCATTGAAACATTTCACTGGAAATACCATTCAAAAAGTCCACAGACCTTATTTTATCTCGAGCAAAAATTATGCTCTATAACTTAACAGTTTAAGAGAGAGTACTCAAAACGAATAAGTAAATAATCTTGAGAGTAAATCAATCTGACTTGAGTGTTGTTCCATGACCACAATAACAAACTGTGTTGACAAAAGAAAATTTCATTCCAAATAATCAAGAGCAAAGTCAGTTTGTAGTAATGCCTTAGTTAAAACCAATACAAGCTAGGTTAAAAATCAAATATTTACAGAACACTTTTCGGTTTCCCTAAACACTTTTTACTAGCAAACTAATTTAACGAGCGTTGTAAACAATCATAACGCAAATGTTCAACGCTATGAGAGTCAAGAGAGAAATCAGAACAGAAAGTGAAGTGATAATTACTGACCACAAAACACCTGCACTTTACCGACAGTTGTTCACAGAAACACTCGCAAAAGAGATGTTAACCGTAACACATTAAATGATATGATTGCAATCATGTAGTCATAGTGCTCTTGTACGTAGACATGTAGAAATATGAGCAGCATCAGAACGTGATTTTATTTATACAAGAAAAATATACATGTTCAGTGCGTTTTGTATTACTTGGTTTAAACAAAAGTTGATTTATGTGAAGGTAATATGATATTGAAGCTTGTATCATTATTGATGACATATGAAAATAAACAGTAGTTCATAAAAGGGCTTCTTGTTTACCAGTTACATGTCTACCTTTACTTGTCTGCCCTCACAATTTATTGGTTTATAATGCATGATAGTAATAGTGTTCAAAATGGTTGATAAGACTGGCAGTACTTTATTCAATCCTGATATATAGATAAAACATCTATGCAAGAAATGTCTCGTATAAAATCGATTGTTGGACTTAAGCCATCAAAATCAGTGGTTTTTGTTTCTCAGCTTCTTACTGCAGTAGAAAGTGGGACAAGTTTATTCGAGAACATCACATTTCTAAAACCTAAACATAAGCAATATTTCCGTTTCCATTAATAATTTTAAATGTATTAAGCCTTGTTTGCCAGTAAGAACATTAAGGGAATATCTTACATGCGTAACTTGTAACCACCCTAAAGATAATGGCTTGTTGATATTCAGTAATTTCCTATACTACTTTTCATAGATTATGTAGTCATTGTTCACAGGATTGTTTACACATCTTAATAAACAGCTTCCTACCCCAGATCTTAAAGCACGCCTCTTATTTGGTATTCAGTATAAAAGACCTCGGAGCCTCTAAAAAGTTGTCACAAAAAGTGTAAATACAGAGTTCATTTTTACTGCAGTAGTCTTCAAAAGAATGTAAACAACTGACACGATACTATATCACAATAACTGCTAGCATTTATACAACTTTTCCATTTTCTCCACATACGTACAACTGATAATTCCATTACATCACATGAATGCGTTGCAACATCATATTGTGATATACTTGTATAATTTTAGAGCATTGTTATTGCCAAGTGTTTGTTATTTTATAGCAGTGCATTAACGCCAAAAAAGACAAAAGTACCAGAAAAAGCTTAGTTTGTTGTATTAATCTAATATTCATCAAGCTTTATTATTCATTCAGCTTAGCTTCTAGGTCGACAAAAATCGGTTCTGCACAAACTGGATTTATTTAGACTTAGAGGTTCGTCCTCGTGTTTCATTGACGTTATAGTCGTAAAAACAAAACTATTATTCCAAACTGAGATATCTAATAGCGTTTTACCCATGTTTGGATAATATTTTTAAAAACTTCAAATACCTTATTACTTCCACAATGTGTAAACCTTTAATCCAAATGTTAACAGTCGCATAAATTTCATTTCATCATTCGAAACTGCATTTAGAAATAACAAAAATAATAAGCATCATCAAAATTCCACACGAAAAATAACATTTACACTTATTACCATAAAGTATTCAATTTTACCATTTAGTCCTCAAACTGTATGGAAACTTACTTCACTGTTAACAACGACTACTAACTTCCTTAATCTCTCTTCTAGCAACATCAAAACAATACAGTTAGAAAACTTCAATTATTATTTTTATTAGATTTTCTGTTCAAACTAAAGCTTTTTGAATTTTGAAATTACCCGTTACATCAAGTTTAAAAAGATAAAATTGAATTTAATATAATTTTAAAATATGAATTCCTGTTAATATAACAACTACTTCGTACAACAATATTAGTGGACGATTCTAAAAAACAACAACAGCTATACAATATTCTAGAAACAGTTATTATCGACAGAACTCTGTCGTTAAGACTTATAATGATACTAAACACAGTGTTCCACTTCAAAATAACTAAACTGTAATCAGTACAAGTTTAAACGTGTAACTAAAGGCCATGCAGAAATATGGCAAAAGTTCTTATTAAAAAAAAAAAACAGCCATACAAACCTCAACAATCTTTCGTCAAAGCAGTGAAAATGGACTAACTGTACGATTTACATCAACTCAATGTATAACATTTATCCAAGGCAATTTAGAAAAAAAAACAAAGAATAAGTTTAATTTTCGTTTACTTCCTACAACTATAAGAATCTATAAAAAGTAATACCAATGTACGAACACGTAGAAACAGAATCAATTAAAATAAAATTGTCAATTTTACTACAATGTACAGCAAAATATTTAAACATTTTAGCAATGATGCAATTTTACTTCAAATATACTATTATAATCGTCATTATAAACAAGGAGTATAGAATTCCACACAAAAACTACAAAAATAGAAGCGATTAAAACATTTAAAACTTTCCAATATTTCAAACATTTTATTTCAAGTTCCAGGAAAATTAACACTGGCCTCCACATCACCCCTTGTAGCCAGCCGATCCTCCCACAAAAATAACTAAAAAAAAACGCATCTCAAAATGTCATATTATTAACAAAAAATCAACAGAGCTTTACATTCAACTTAATATAATATGGGTCAAAATATTTTACAGATTACTAGAAAAAACAAAAGCAAAATTTCAAATATCTGATGCATCATCATTAAAAATCATATAAAAGTTACACAATCATATATTAAAGTTTACAAACAATCTACATGATACCCAAACGAGCATCGTTTTCCTAACGTAAAATATCAGGCAGTCGAGAATATGGTTGCCTATTTTAATGTGAATGACAAACAATTTACTATTTCAATGCAACAACATTAAAAACAATTCATTATCAATAATCATTATTTTTCTAGCACTTCAACACATTTCATATACATTAGGCGTTTATTTAGAAAACATAACCCAGCTTAAAAACTGTAAAGAGTAAAATCGTAGATTGTATCAAAATACAAATATCTTGCATCCCCTTACTATTTAGCACACATCCAACCTAACTACTTACATGTTCTAACGTTTTGATATCGTATTAATACAAATGTTTCTTCTAAATACCAACTACAGTTTCACATTGGCTCTATATGACTGTCATCTAACTTATTTTATTTAAAATACAATATATCTATTGATACACAATTGTTTAATGTATTCATGATAATACGCCAGATATTCACAATTATAAATTTCTCCTTTTTAATCATATGACTAACTAACCTAAACAATACTACATCGATCACAGTAACTTATGAACGGACATCAACTCATAATTAGTGGGTTTATGAATGCTCAAGCGTTCTACTGACCATGTTTTGTCATAAGAAAGTTTTAATTATTACTCTTACACAGCACTAATTGTAGTGTCCATTATTCCTGGTCTTGTATAACTACGTTCTCAAAGTGCATTTTCACTCAAGTGAGCGTACGTTCCTTATAATATTATTCAATCAAAGAAACCTCCAGTCAAAATACCTAATGCTTTCCACTGATCATACAAGTTTCTTTTAAATCACTCATGTTTTGCACTTGCAATCGCTAATTTTATTTTTTTTTCGTTTCTAGCTCTTACACCACATATTCACTGGAATTTTAATGAGAGTCGTTTATAACTAATTACAAAATCTAATTACGTTTGGTCCACGCGATTATGTTATACCTTCATTTCATGCCGTAATATCTGAAATCACAAAATCTTAATTTCTACTTTTATTACCATATTAAGAACTTGTGTCTTATGTACCTTCATAGGTATGAATTATCATAGTATAGCTACTACACATCTAGAAAACTGAATGTTACCAAACCTTACGTTACAGATCATGCAGCCGAGAATATCACTACCTAATTTTCTGTGATTAACAAGCAATTTACTACTTCAATGCAACATCGAAAACAATGCTTTATTTTAACCTTATTCACCTGTTACCAGACAAGCACCATAGAACTGCATCTTTCTTTTCACATTTTCATCAATACTTATAAGCTAATAATAAACCAACTGTAACCATTTCACCAGCCATAATTTTATAAATAGAAAATTACATATAACGAATACTCTTTACCTGACTCTTAACGTGGAATTGTTGTCAGCTCATATCCCAGCAAATTCTTTAGCTTATTCTTAACACCAGCGCAGATAGCTCTCGTGTAGATTCGAGCGTAATTTGAAAAACAAAAACAAACTCAACACTAATTTTTCTTATACATATATCATCGCAGCGCAGATATATGGATTTATTCTTATCCTTGTTAAATTACCTATTCTACTCATCACAGCAGAATATTTGTTCTCTTACTGCTAACAATTAGATGTTAGTTATTCTGCAATTTTCCAAAAGCAAATGTTTCACTTCGTTATTATTATAAATTTACTTCAAGTAAAGTCATTCGAATTTGTACTCCCATCATTACTGTTATAAATCCATGTTAAAGTCAATATTTTAAATTTTTTTCTTTCTTATTTCACGGCGACTTAAATTAAACTCGTGACCTTGTTAATATTTCACCTTACTGACAGCTTAGAAAACTTACGTATAAAAATTCATCGCACTGTAAATATATTAACAAAACAGCGCTTTGAACAATTACTAATATTAATCACAGCATATTAAATGTTTGAAGTTGATTTTATCATCATGTTTTACATATAGGGAAATGATTTCCACGTAAGAATTAATCCTTATTGTAAACATTTTGCTTTAAACTTTCTAATGTACAATCATTTATACTACATGCATTGTTTAACCTCTATATATAAAGTTACAAGTAGTGAAGCGAGTACACTTTAGTTCTCTTAATTTTCTATTATAAGATGATTAATAGGGAAATAATCGCAGAATAAATGTTCCTTTTATTTCTACTATTATTAGACAACTATTAGTGAGGTCACAGTACAACACATTTTACCTTACACTTTTGCTTATAATTTAACACATAATAAGCTCATCGTCTAGTAACCAACAACAGATTTAACATTTCACCAGCCATAACTTTATAATTAGAAGATTACTTGTATACAACAAACGTATCGAAATGTGCTTTAACTTTGTATTTAACTTGCACGTTGTATTACTGTCTATTTATACATAGTGAAATCATTTCAAAGTAAATATTTATCCTGATGGTACATGTATAGTGAACACATGCCAAAATAAATGTTTTCCTTTTTGTTATTCAACATTTAACTGTGATAAACTCACGACACACTGCAGTATAACCTTTTCCTACGTGTTATAATTACACCTTTGCTTACAAAGAGAGATTACATGTTATCATTATAACTTTACTTACAATCTTTTATCACAGTAAATATTTTGCCAATTAAATGTTTCACTCAAATGTTATTTCTCTTTCTCCTATACTCATTATCAAGCATATCACTTTATCTTTATTAAAAACTACTTACAGTGAACTTATCAAAACGTGTTTTGTCTTATTGCTATCTTGGTGTGTTCAGTTATATTACCAACTTATTGCAAAGTAATATTTTTACCTCATTATTGTCAGTATAAAATTTCGTATAAATGACTAATCCAACAACAAATATTTCACCTTATATAATTATTTCAACTCGCCACACTGAAAATGTTTTTTTCTCATTCTAACTACAATTATCCTTAAAAATAAATCATTTGAAATTAAACCTTAGGATTACCGTTATCCACTTACTTACAATACTTAAAACACTGTTAATTCTCTACTTCAACGTTATTGTTATAATTTATGTATCGCAAGTTCGTCACACAGTAAATGTTTAATCTTGCTTTCTCATTATCATTTCTTAATTAATGGATTTCACACACTTTACACAGCAAACATTTTACTTTATAACACCATTGTACGTCTACCATTAATGAACTTGTAACATAATAAATTTTTCACATTACTGCCATCATAATAATGTATTTACACTGAACTGATCTCACGCCAAATATTTGATCTTACTGTTGTCATTAAAAGTTCATATACTGAACTCATTGCACAATTTTGTTTTACTATTTTTACACACTCTTACAACATTAAATGCTTTTCCTAATTCCTACAATTTTGAAATTACTTGAAGTATTTGCGCAACAATTAACATGACTAATATTAAAATCGTACTTATATCCAAATAATTAGATAGTAAAAATTGTACTTCAAACTTCCTATATTGCAATCACTTACACTTAATACATTGTTTTACCCCTTTTTGTTAGCTTAATAAATAATGTAGTGAGTTCACTTAAAAGTTATCTCAATTTACTATTACAAGATGATTTATAGGAAGTCATTCCAAAATAAATGTTTTCTTTTATTTGTACTCTTTTCATCAAACAACGTTTTGTGAAATCAAACTTCAGTAAATATTTTACCTTGTTCTTATCCTTATAATTTAATGCACATTGAACTCATCGCTTACTGGTACTTTTACGTTTATTATGAAACACTTATACAGAACTTATTTTCTACCTTATTGTGTAATATTTATGGGAAATACATTTTATATTAAATTAATTACCTCGATCGTTAATAAATCAAGAATTAAGAAATTCGCAATAAGATATGTTTCCCATTACACCCAGTTTAACAACACCTACTTCTTTACTTCCCTTTGTTTGGTTTGCCTAATGAGCTTCCCTACATGAGTCAAGTACTCCATTTCTAAAATTTGATATCTTTTACACAGAACTCTTCGGTCAGATATGAATACTTTCCTTCTCATACCACAACACTAGAAAAATATCTCGGCACAAAAACATAGAGTTCATGAGGTTACACCACATAATTACTAACACTTTTTATCATTGTTTTCTTCGTTACAATATTTAAAGAGAAGTCACTGCACAGTTAACGCCGTACTACGTCGTCACATGTCAATTTCACTTACATTGAACGCACTAAATTTTCAATTCACTGTTGTTATCAAATTTCTTGTACGGAATATATTGTGGCGTTGAACTACACTTTAACTATTATATTATTTACAATTAAAACAATTCCACTGACATGTCCTGTTTTTATTATCATTTTAAGCAAACTTACAGTAAACACAGGAAAGTCATTTTCCTTATTAACATAATTGTAATTAAATTTAATCAAATGATCCCACATTAAAATGCTTTATAATACTGTTTTGATTATTATTTCTTAATGCGAATGGTTGCAACGTGTTTCCATGACAATTTTCTTGATACAAAACTTCTTGTAAATCAATGCTTTATTTTAACCTTATTCACCTGTTACCAGACAAGCACCATAGAACTGCATCTTTCTTTTCACATTTTCATCAATACTTATAAGCTAATAATAAACCAACTGTAACCATTTCACCAGCCATAATTTTATAAATAGAAAATTACATATAACGAATACTCTTTACCTGACTCTTAACGTGGAATTGTTGTCAGCTCATATCCCAGCAAATTCTTTAGCTTATTCTTAACACCAGCGCAGATAGCTCTCGTGTAGATTCGAGCGTAATTTGAAAAACAAAAACAAACTCAACACTAATTTTTCTTATACATATATCATCGCAGCGCAGATATATGGATTTATTCTTATCCTTGTTAAATTACCTATTCTACTCATCACAGCAAAATATTTGTTCTCTTACTGCTAACAATTAGATGTTAGTTATTCTGCAATTTTTCAAAAGCAAATGTTTCACTTCGTTATTATTATAAATTTACTTCAAGTAAAGTCATTCTAATTTGTACTCCCATCATTACTGTTATAAATCCATGTTAAAGTCAATATTTTAAATTTTTTTCTTTCTTATTTCACGGCGACTTAAATTAAACTCGTGACCTTGTTAATATTTCACCTTACTGACAGCTTAGAAAACTTACGTATAAAAATTCATCGCACTGTAAATATATTAACAAAACAGCGCTTTGAACAATTACTGATATTAATCACAGCATATTAAATGTTTCAAGTTGATTTTATCATCATGTTTTACATATAGGGAAATGATTTCCACGTAAGAATTAATCCTTATTGTAAACATTTTGCTTTAAACTTTCTAATGTACAATCATTTATACTACATGCATTGTTTAACCTCTATATATAAAGTTACAAGTAGTGAAGCGAGTACACTTTAGTTCTCTTAATTTTCTATTATAAGATGATTAATAGGGAAATAATCGCAGAATAAATGTTCCTTTTATTTCTACTATTATTAGACAACTATTAGTGAGGTCACAGTACAACACATTTTACCTTACACTTTTGCTTATAATTTAACACATAATAAGCTCATCGTCTAGTAACCAACAACAGATTTAACATTTCACCAGCCATAACTTTATAATTAGAAGATTACTTGTATACAACAAACGTATCGAAATGTGCTTTAACTTTGTATTTAACTTGCACGTTGTATTACTGTCTATTTATACATAGTGAAATCATTTCAAAGTAAATATTTATCCTGATGGTACATGTATAGTGAACACATGCCAAAATAAATGTTTTCCTTTTTGTTATTCAACATTTAACTGTGATAAACTCACGACACACTGCAGTATAACCTTTTCCTACGTGTTATAATTACACCTTTGCTTACAAAGAGAGATTACATGTTATCATTATAACTTTACTTACAATCTTTTATCACAGTAAATATTTTGCCAATTAAATGTTTCACTCAAATGTTATTTCTCTTTCTCCTATACTCATTATCAAGCATATCACTTTATCTTTATTAAAACTACTTACAGTGAACTTATCAAAACGTGTTTTGTCTTATTGCTATCTTGGTGTGTTCAGTTATATTACCAACTTATTGCAAAGTAATATTTTTACCTCATTATTGTCAGTATAAAATTTCGTATAAATGACTAATCCAACAACAAATATTTCACCTTATATAATTATTTCAACTCGCCACACTGAAAATGTTTTTTCTCATTCTAACTACAATTATCCTTAAAATAAATCATTTGAAATTAAACCTTAGGATTACCGTTATCCACTTACTTACAATACTTAAAACACTGTTAATTCTCTACTTCAACGTTATTGTTATAATTTATGTATCGCAAGTTCGTCACACAGTAAATGTTTAATCTTGCTTTCTCATTATCATTTCTTAATTAATGGATTTCACACACTTTACACAGCAAACATTTTACTTTATAACACCATTGTACGTCTACCATTAATGAACTTGTAACATAATAAATTTTTCACATTACTGCCATCATAATAATGTATTTACACTGAACTGATCTCACGCCAAATATTTGATCTTACTGTTGTCATTAAAAGTTCATATACTGAACTCATTGCACAATTTTGTTTTACTATTTTTACACACTCTTACAACATTAAATGCTTTTCCTAATTCCTACAATTTTGAAATTACTTGAAGTATTTGCGCAACAATTAACATGACTAATATTAAAATCGTACTTATATCCAAATAATTAGATAGTAAAAATTGTACTTCAAACTTCCTATATTGCAATCACTTACACTTAATACATTGTTTTACCCCTTTTGTTAGCTTAATAAATAATGTAGTGAGTTCACTTAAAAGTTATCTCAATTTACTATTACAAGATGATTTATAGGAAGTCATTCCAAAATAAATGTTTTCTTTTATTTGTACTCTTTTCATCAAACAACGTTTTGTGAAATCATATACTACAGTAAATATTTTACCTTGTTCTTATCCTTATAATTTAATGCACATTGAACTCATCGCTTACTGGTACTTTTACGTTTATTATGAAACACTTATACAGAACTTATTTTCTACCTTATTGTGTAATATTTATGGGAAATACATTTTATATTAAATTAATTACCTCGATCGTTAATAAATCAAGAATTAAGAAATTCGCAATAAGATATGTTTCCCATTACACCCAGTTTAACAACACCTACTTCTTTACTTGTCTTTGTTTGGTTTGCCTAATGAGCTTCCCTACATGAGTCAAGTACTCCATTTCTAAAATTTGATATCTTTTACACAGAACTCTTCGGTCAGATATGAATACTTTCCTTCTCATACCACAACACTAGAAAAATATCTCGGCACAAAAACATAGAGTTCATGAGGTTACACCACATAATTACTAACACTTTTTATCATTGTTTTCTTCGTTACAATATTTAAAGAGAAGTCACTGCACAGTTAACGCCGTACTACGTCGTCACATGTCAATTTCACTTACATTGAACGCACTAAATTTTCAATTCACTGTTGTTATCAAATTTCTTGTACGGAATATATTGTGGCGTTGAACTACACTTTAACTATTATATTATTTACAATTAAAACAATTCCACTGACATGTCCTGTTTTATTATCATTTTAAGCAAACTTACAGTAAACACAGGAAAGTCATTTTCCTTATTAACATAATTGTAATTAAATTTAATCAAATGATCCCACATTAAAATGCTTTATAATACTGTTTTGATTATTATTTCTTAATGCGAATGGTTGCAACGTGTTTCCATGACAATTTTCTTGATACAAAACTTCTTGTAAATCAATGCTTTATTTTAACCTTATTCACCTGTTACCAGACAAGCACCATAGAACTGCATCTTTCTTTTCACATTTTCATCAATACTTATAAGCTAATAATAAACCAACTGTAACCATTTCACCAGCCATAATTTTATAAATAGAAAATTACATATAACGAATACTCTTTACCTGACTCTTAACGTGGAATTGTTGTCAGCTCATATCCCAGCAAATTCTTTAGCTTATTCTTAACACCAGCGCAGATAGCTCTCGTGTAGATTCGAGCGTAATTTGAAAACAAAACAAACTCAACACTAATTTTTCTTATACATATATCATCGCAGCGCAGATATATGGATTTATTCTTATCCTTGTTAAATTACCTATTCTACTCATCACAGCAAAATATTTGTTCTCTTACTGCTAACAATTAGATGTTAGTTATTCTGCAATTTTTCAAAAGCAAATGTTTCACTTCGTTATTATTATAAATTTACTTCAAGTAAAGTCATTCTAATTTGTACTCCCATCATTACTGTTATAAATCCATGTTAAAGTCAATATTTTAAATTTTTTTCTTTCTTATTTCACGGCGACTTAAATTAAACTCGTGACCTTGTTAATATTTCACCTTACTGACAGCTTAGAAAACTTACGTATAAAAATTCATCGCACTGTAAATATATTAACAAAACAGCGCTTTGAACAATTACTGATATTAATCACAGCATATTAAATGTTTCAAGTTGATTTTATCATCATGTTTTACATATAGGGAAATGATTTCCACGTAAGAATTAATCCTTATTGTAAACATTTTGCTTTAAACTTTCTAATGTACAATCATTTATACTACATGCATTGTTTAACCTCTATATATAAAGTTACAAGTAGTGAAGCGAGTACACTTTAGTTCTCTTAATTTTCTATTATAAGATGATTAATAGGGAAATAATCGCAGAATAAATGTTCCTTTTATTTCTACTATTATTAGACAACTATTAGTGAGGTCACAGTACAACACATTTTACCTTACACTTTTGCTTATAATTTAACACATAATAAGCTCATCGTCTAGTAACCAACAACAGATTTAACATTTCACCAGCCATAACTTTATAATTAGAAGATTACTTGTATACAACAAACGTATCGAAATGTGCTTTAACTTTGTATTTAACTTGCACGTTGTATTACTGTCTATTTATACATAGTGAAATCATTTCAAAGTAAATATTTATCCTGATGGTACATGTATAGTGAACACATGCCAAAATAAATGTTTTCCTTTTTGTTATTCAACATTTAACTGTGATAAACTCACGACACACTGCAGTATAACCTTTTCCTACGTGTTATAATTACACCTTTGCTTACAAAGAGAGATTACATGTTATCATTATAACTTTACTTACAATCTTTTATCACAGTAAATATTTTGCCAATTAAATGTTTCACTCAAATGTTATTTCTCTTTCTCCTATACTCATTATCAAGCATATCACTTTATCTTTATTAAAACTACTTACAGTGAACTTATCAAAACGTGTTTTGTCTTATTGCTATCTTGGTGTGTTCAGTTATATTACCAACTTATTGCAAAGTAATATTTTTACCTCATTATTGTCAGTATAAAATTTCGTATAAATGACTAATCCAACAACAAATATTTCACCTTATATAATTATTTCAACTCGCCACACTGAAAATGTTTTTTCTCATTCTAACTACAATTATCCTTAAAATAAATCATTTGAAATTAAACCTTAGGATTACCGTTATCCACTTACTTACAATACTTAAAACACTGTTAATTCTCTACTTCAACGTTATTGTTATAATTTATGTATCGCAAGTTCGTCACACAGTAAATGTTTAATCTTGCTTTCTCATTATCATTTCTTAATTAATGGATTTCACACACTTTACACAGCAAACATTTTACTTTATAACACCATTGTACGTCTACCATTAATGAACTTGTAACATAATAAATTTTTCACATTACTGCCATCATAATAATGTATTTACACTGAACTGATCTCACGCCAAATATTTGATCTTACTGTTGTCATTAAAAGTTCATATACTGAACTCATTGCACAATTTTGTTTTACTATTTTTACACACTCTTACAACATTAAATGCTTTTCCTAATTCCTACAATTTTGAAATTACTTGAAGTATTTGCGCAACAATTAACATGACTAATATTAAAATCGTACTTATATCCAAATAATTAGATAGTAAAATTGTACTTCAAACTTCCTATATTGCAATCACTTACACTTAATACATTGTTTTACCCCTTTTGTTAGCTTAATAAATAATGTAGTGAGTTCACTTAAAAGTTATCTCAATTTACTATTAAAAGATGATTTATAGGAAGTCATCGCAAAATAAATGTTTTCTTTTATTTGTACTCTTTTCATGAAACAACGTTTTGTGAAATCATATACTACAGTAAATATTTTACCTTGTTCTTATCCTTATAATTTAATGCACATTGAACTCATCGCTTACTGGTACTTTTACGTTTATTATGAAACACTTATACAGAACTTATTTTCTACCTTTTGTGTAATATTTATGGGAAATACATTTTATATTAAATTAATTACCTCGATCGTTAATAAATCAAGAATTAAGAAATTCGCAATAAGATATGTTTCCCATTACACCCAGTTTAACAACACCTACTTCTTTACTTGTCTTTGTTTGGTTTGCCTAATGAGCTTCCCTACATGAGTCAAGTACTCCATTTCTAAAATTCGATATCTTTTACACAGAACTCTTCGGTCAGATATGAATACTTTCCTTCTCATACCACAACACTAGAAAAATATCTCGCCACAAAACATAGAGTTCATTAGGTTACACCACATAATTACTAACACTTTTATCATTGTTTTCTTCGTTACAATATTTAAAGAGAAGTCACTGCACAGTTAACGCCGTACTACGTCGTCACATGTCAATTTCACTTACATTGAACGCACTAAATTTTCAATTCACGGTTGTTATCAAATTTCTTGTACGGAATATATTGTGGCGTTGAACTACACTTTAACTATTATATTATTTACAATTAAAACAATTCCACTGACATGTCCTGTTTTATTATCATTTTAAGCAAACTTACAGTAAACACAGGAAAGTCATTTTCCTTATTAACATAATTGTAATTAAATTTAATCAAATGATCCCACATTAAAATGCTTTATAATACTGTTTTGATTATTATTTCTTAATGCGAATGGTTGCAACGTGTTTCCATGACAATTTTCTTGAATACAGAACTTCTTGTAAATCAATGCTTTATTTTAACCTTATTCACCTGTTACCAGACAAGCACCATAGAACTGCATCTTTCTTTTCACATTTTCATCAATACTTATAAGCTAATAATAAACCAACTGTAACCATTTCACCAGCCATAATTTTATAAATAGAAAATTACATATAACGAATACTCTTTACCTGACTCTTAACGTGGAATTGTTGTCAGCTCATATCCCAGCAAATTCTTTAGCTTATTCTTAACACCAGCGCAGATAGCTCTCGTGTAGATTCGAGCGTAATTTGAAAAACAAAACAAACTCAACACTAATTTTTCTTATACATATATCATCGCAGCGCAGATATATGGATTTATTCTTATCCTTGTTAAATTACCTATTCTACTCATCACAGCAAAATATTTGTTCTCTTACTGCTAACAATTAGATGTTAGTTATTCTGCAATTTTTCAAAAGCAAATGTTTCACTTCGTTATTATTATAAATTTACTTCAAGTAAAGTCATTCTAATTTGTACTCCCATCATTACTGTTATAAATCCATGTTAAAGTCAATATTTTAAATTTTTTTCTTTCTTATTTCACGGCGACTTAAATTAAACTCGTGACCTTGTTAATATTTCACCTTACTGACAGCTTAGAAAACTTACGTATAAAAATTCATCGCACTGTAAATATATTAACAAAACAGCGCTTTGAACAATTACTGATATTAATCACAGCATATTAAATGTTTCAAGTTGATTTTATCATCATGTTTTACATATAGGGAAATGATTTCCACGTAAGAATTAATCCTTATTGTAAACATTTTGCTTTAAACTTTCTAATGTACAATCATTTATACTACATGCATTGTTTAACCTCTATATATAAAGTTACAAGTAGTGAAGCGAGTACACTTTAGTTCTCTTAATTTTCTATTATAAGATGATTAATAGGGAAATAATCGCAGAATAAATGTTCCTTTTATTTCTACTATTATTAGACAACTATTAGTGAGGTCACAGTACAACACATTTTACCTTACACTTTTGCTTATAATTTAACACATAATAAGCTCATCGTCTAGTAACCAACAACAGATTTAACATTTCACCAGCCATAACTTTATAATTAGAAGATTACTTGTATACAACAAACGTATCGAAATGTGCTTTAACTTTGTATTTAACTTGCACGTTGTATTACTGTCTATTTATACATAGTGAAATCATTTCAAAGTAAATATTTATCCTGATGGTACATGTATAGTGAACACATGCCAAAATAAATGTTTTCCTTTTTTGTTATTCAACATTTAACTGTGATAAACTCACGACACACTGCAGTATAACCTTTTCCTACGTGTTATAATTACACCTTTGCTTACAAAGAGAGATTACATGTTATCATTATAACTTTACTTACAATCTTTTATCACAGTAAATATTTTGCCAATTAAATGTTTCACTCAAATGTTATTTCTCTTTCTCCTATACTCATTATCAAGCATATCACTTTATCTTTATTAAAAACTACTTACAGTGAACTTATCAAAACGTGTTTTGTCTTATTGCTATCTTGGTGTGTTCAGTTATATTACCAACTTATTGCAAAGTAATATTTTTACCTCATTATTGTCAGTATAAAATTTCGTATAAATGACTAATCAAACAACAAATATTTCACCTTATATAATTATTTCAACTCGCCACACTGAAAATGTTTTTTCTCATTCTAACTACAATTATCCTTAAAAATAAATCATTTGAAATTAAACCTTAGGATTACCGTTATCCACTTACTTACAATACTTAAAACACTGTTAATTCTCTACTTCAACGTTATTGTTATAATTTATGTATCGCAAGTTCGTCACACAGTAAATGTTTAATCTTGCTTTCTCATTATCATTTCTTAATAAATGGATTTCACACACTTTACACAGCAAACATTTTACTTTATAACACCATTGTACGTCTACCATTAATGAACTTGTAACATAATAAATTTTTCACATTACTGCCATCATAATAATGTATTTACACTGAACTGATCTCACGCCAAATATTTGATCTTACTGTTGTCATTAAAAGTTCATATACTGAACTCATTGCACAATTTTGTTTTACTATTTTTACACACTCTTACAACATTAAATGCTTTTCCTAATTCCTACAATTTTGAAATTACTTGAAGTATTTGCGCAACAATTAACATGACTAATATTAAAATCGTACTTATATCCAAATAATTAGATAGTAAAAATTGTACTTCAAACTTCCTATATTGCAATCACTTACACTTAATACATTGTTTTACCCCTTTTGTTAGCTTAATAAATAATGTAGTGAGTTCACTTAAAAGTTATCTCAATTTACTATTACAAGATGATTTATAGGAAGTCATCGCAAAATAAATGTTTTCTTTTATTTGTACTCTTTTCATGAAACAACGTTTTGTGAAATCATACTTCAGTAAATATTTTACCTTGTTCTTATCCTTATAATTTAATGCACATTGAACTCATCGCTTACTGGTACTTTTACGTTTATTATGAAACACTTATACAGAACTTATTTTCTACCTTATTGTGTAATATTTATGGGAAATACATTTTATATTAAATTAATTACCTCGATCGTTAATAAATCAAGAATTAAGAAATTCGCAATAAGATATGTTTCCCATTACACCCAGTTTAACAACACCTACTTCTTTACTTGTCTTTGTTTGGTTTGCCTAATGAGCTTCCCTACATGAGTCAAGTACTCCATTTCTAAAATTCGATATCTTTTACACAGAACTCTTCGGTCAGATATGAATACTTTCCTTCTCATACCACAACACTAGAAAAATATCTCGCCACAAAAACATAGAGTTCATTAGGTTACACCACATAATTACTAACACTTTTATCATTGTTTTCTTCGTTACAATATTTAAAGAGAAGTCACTGCACAGTTAACGCCGTACTACGTCGTCACATGTCAATTTCACTTACATTGAACGCACTAAATTTTCAATTCACTGTTGTTATCAAATTTCTTGTACGGAATATATTGTGGCGTTGAACTACACTTTAACTATTATATTATTTACAATTAAAACAATTCCACTGACATGTCCTGTTTTATTATCATTTTAAGCAAACTTACAGTAAACACAGGAAAGTCATTTTCCTTATTAACATAATTGTAATTAAATTTAATCAAATGATCCCACATTAAAATGCTTTATAATACTGTTTTGATTATTATTTCTTAATGCGAATGGTTGCAACGTGTTTCCATGACAATTTTCTTGATACAAAACTTCTTGTAAATCAATGCTTTATTTTAACCTTATTCACCTGTTACCAGACAAGCACCATAGAACTGCATCTTTCTTTTCACATTTTCATCAATACTTATAAGCTAATAATAAACCAACTGTAACCATTTCACCAGCCATAATTTTATAAATAGAAAATTACATATAACGAATACTCTTTACCTGACTCTTAACGTGGAATTGTTGTCAGCTCATATCCCAGCAAATTCTTTAGCTTATTCTTAACACCAGCGCAGATAGCTCTCGTGTAGATTCGAGCGTAATTTGAAAAACAAAACAAACTCAACACTAATTTTTCTTATACATATATCATCGCAGCGCAGATATATGGATTTATTCTTATCCTTGTTAAATTACCTATTCTACTCATCACAGCAAAATATTTGTTCTCTTACTGCTAACAATTAGATGTTAGTTATTCTGCAATTTTCCAAAAGCAAATGTTTCACTTCGTTATTATTATAAATTTACTTCAAGTAAAGTCATTCTAATTTGTACTCCCATCATTACTGTTATAAATCCATGTTAAAGTCAATATTTTAAATTTTTTCTTTCTTATTTCACGGCGACTTAAATTAAACTCGTGACCTTGTTAATATTTCACCTTACTGACAGCTTAGAAAACTTACGTATAAAAATTCATCGCACTGTAAATATATTAACAAAACAGCGCTTTGAACAATTACTGATATTAATCACAGCATATTAAATGTTTCAAGTTGATTTTATCATCATGTTTTACATATAGGGAAATGATTTCCACGTAAGAATTAATCCTTATTGTAAACATTTTGCTTTAAACTTTCTAATGTACAATCATTTATACTACATGCATTGTTTAACCTCTATATATAAAGTTACAAGTAGTGAAGCGAGTACACTTTAGTTCTCTTAATTTTCTATTATAAGATGATTAATAGGGAAATAATCGCAGAATAAATGTTCCTTTTATTTCTACTATTATTAGACAACTATTAGTGAGGTCACAGTACAACACATTTTACCTTACACTTTTGCTTATAATTTAACACATAATAAGCTCATCGTCTAGTAACCAACAACAGATTTAACATTTCACCAGCCATAACTTTATAATTAGAAGATTACTTGTATACAACAAACGTATCGAAATGTGCTTTAACTTTGTATTTAACTTGCACGTTGTATTACTGTCTATTTATACATAGTGAAATCATTTCAAAGTAAATATTTATCCTGATGGTACATGTATAGTGAACACATGCCAAAATAAATGTTTTCCTTTTTGTTATTCAACATTTAACTGTGATAAACTCACGACACACTGCAGTATAACCTTTTCCTACGTGTTATAATTACACCTTTGCTTACAAAGAGAGATTACATGTTATCATTATAACTTTACTTACAATCTTTTATCACAGTAAATATTTTGCCAATTAAATGTTTCACTCAAATGTTATTTCTCTTTCTCCTATACTCATTATCAAGCATATCACTTTATCTTTATTAAAAACTACTTACAGTGAACTTATCAAAACGTGTTTTGTCTTATTGCTATCTTGGTGTGTTCAGTTATATTACCAACTTATTGCAAAGTAATATTTTTACCTCATTATTGTCAGTATAAAATTTCGTATAAATGACTAATCCAACAACAAATATTTCACCTTATATAATTATTTCAACTCGCCACACTGAAAATGTTTTTTCTCATTCTAACTACAATTATCCTTAAAAATAAATCATTTGAAATTAAACCTTAGGATTACCGTTATCCACTTACTTACAATACTTAAAACACTGTTAATTCTCTACTTCAACGTTATTGTTATAATTTATGTATCGCAAGTTCGTCACACAGTAAATGTTTAATCTTGCTTTCTCATTATCATTTCTTAATTAATGGATTTCACACACTTTACACAGCAAACATTTTACTTTATAACACCATTGTACGTCTACCATTAATGAACTTGTAACATAATAAATTTTTCACATTACTGCCATCATAATAATGTATTTACACTGAACTGATCTCACGCCAAATATTTGATCTTACTGTTGTCATTAAAAGTTCATATACTGAACTCATTGCACAATTTTGTTTTACTATTTTTACACACTCTTACAACATTAAATGCTTTTCCTAATTCCTACAATTTTGAAATTACTTGAAGTATTTGCGCAACAATTAACATGACTAATATTAAAATCGTACTTATATCCAAATAATTAGATAGTAAAAATTGTACTTCAAACTTCCTATATTGCAATCACTTACACTTAATACATTGTTTTACCCCTTTTGTTAGCTTAATAAATAATGTAGTGAGTTCACTTAAAAGTTATCTCAATTTACTATTACAAGATGATTTATAGGAAGTCATCGCAAAATAAATGTTTTCTTTTATTTGTACTCTTTTCATGAAACAACGTTTTGTGAAATCATACTACAGTAAATATTTTACCTTGTTCTTATCCTTATAATTTAATGCACATTGAACTCATCGCTTACTGGTACTTTTACGTTTATTATGAAACACTTATACAGAACTTATTTTCTACCTTATTGTGTAATATTTATGGGAAATACATTTTATATTAAATTAATTACCTCGATCGTTAATAAATCAAGAATTAAGAAATTCGCAATAAGATATGTTTCCCATTACACCCAGTTTAACAACACCTACTTCTTTACTTGTCTTTGTTTGGTTTGCCTAATGAGCTTCCCTACATGAGTCAAGTACTCCATTTCTAAAATTCGATATCTTTTACACAGAACTCTTCGGTCAGATATGAATACTTTCCTTCTCATACCACAACACTAGAAAAATATCTCGCCACAAAACATAGAGTTCATTAGGTTACACCACATAATTACTAACACTTTTATCATTGTTTTCTTCGTTACAATATTTAAAGAGAAGTCACTGCACAGTTAACGCCGTACTACGTCGTCACATGTCAATTTCACTTACATTGAACGCACTAAATTTTCAATTCACTGTTGTTATCAAATTTCTTGTACGGAATATATTGTGGCGTTGAACTACACTTTAACTATTATATTATTTACAATTAAAACAATTCCACTGACATGTCCTGTTTTATTATCATTTTAAGCAAACTTACAGTAAACACAGGAAAGTCATTTTCCTTATTAACATAATTGTAATTAAATTTAATCAAATGATCCCACATTAAAATGCTTTATAATACTGTTTTGATTATTATTTCTTAATGCGAATGGTTGCAACGTGTTTCCATGACAATTTTCTTGATACAAAACTTCTTGTAAATCAATGCTTTATTTTAACCTTATTCACCTGTTACCAGACAAGCACCATAGAACTGCATCTTTCTTTTCACATTTTCATCAATACTTATAAGCTAATAATAAACCAACTGTAACCATTTCACCAGCCATAATTTTATAAATAGAAAATTACATATAACGAATACTCTTTACCTGACTCTTAACGTGGAATTGTTGTCAGCTCATATCCCAGCAAATTCTTTAGCTTATTCTTAACACCAGCGCAGATAGCTCTCGTGTAGATTCGAGCGTAATTTGAAAAACAAAACAAACTCAACACTAATTTTTCTTATACATATATCATCGCAGCGCAGATATATGGATTTATTCTTATCCTTGTTAAATTACCTATTCTACTCATCACAGCAAAATATTTGTTCTCTTACTGCTAACAATTAGATGTTAGTTATTCTGCAATTTTTCAAAAGCAAATGTTTCACTTCGTTATTATTATAAATTTACTTCAAGTAAAGTCATTCTAATTTGTACTCCCATCATTACTGTTATAAATCCATGTTAAAGTCAATATTTTAAATTTTTTTCTTTCTTATTTCACGGCGACTTAAATTAAACTCGTGACCTTGTTAATATTTCACCTTACTGACAGCTTAGAAAACTTACGTATAAAAATTCATCGCACTGTAAATATATTAACAAAACAGCGCTTTGAACAATTACTGATATTAATCACAGCATATTAAATGTTTCAAGTTGATTTTATCATCATGTTTTACATATAGGGAAATGATTTCCACGTAAGAATTAATCCTTATTGTAAACATTTTGCTTTAAACTTTCTAATGTACAATCATTTATACTACATGCATTGTTTAACCTCTATATATAAAGTTACAAGTAGTGAAGCGAGTACACTTTAGTTCTCTTAATTTTCTATTATAAGATGATTAATAGGGAAATAATCGCAGAATAAATGTTCCTTTTATTTCTACTATTATTAGACAACTATTAGTGAGGTCACAGTACAACACATTTTACCTTACACTTTTGCTTATAATTTAACACATAATAAGCTCATCGTCTAGTAACCAACAACAGATTTAACATTTCACCAGCCATAACTTTATAATTAGAAGATTACTTGTATACAACAAACGTATCGAAATGTGCTTTAACTTTGTATTTAACTTGCACGTTGTATTACTGTCTATTTATACATAGTGAAATCATTTCAAAGTAAATATTTATCCTGATGGTACATGTATAGTGAACACATGCCAAAATAAATGTTTTCCTTTTTTGTTATTCAACATTTAACTGTGATAAACTCACGACACACTGCAGTATAACCTTTTCCTACGTGTTATAATTACACCTTTGCTTACAAAGAGAGATTACATGTTATCATTATAACTTTACTTACAATCTTTTATGACAGTAAATATTTTGCCAATTAAATGTTTCACTCAAATGTTATTTCTCTTTCTCCTATACTCATTATCAAGCATATCACTTTATCTTTATTAAAAACTACTTACAGTGAACTTATCAAAACGTGTTTTGTCTTATTGCTATCTTGGTGTGTTCAGTTATATTACCAACTTATTGCAAAGTAATATTTTTACCTCATTATTGTCAGTATAAAATTTCGTATAAATGACTAATCAAACAACAAATATTTCACCTTATATAATTATTTCAACTCGCCACACTGAAAATGTTTTTTCTCATTCTAACTACAATTATCCTTAAAAATAAATCATTTAAAATTAAACCTTAGGATTACCGTTATCCACTTACTTACAATACTTAAAACACTGTTAATTCTCTACTTCAACGTTATTGTTATAATTTATGTATCGCAAGTTCGTCACACAGTAAATGTTTAATCTTGCTTTCTCATTATCATTTCTTAATAAATGGATTTCACACACTTTACACAGCAAACATTTTACTTTATAACACCATTGTACGTCTACCATTAATGAACTTGTAACATAATAAATTTTTCACATTACTGCCATCATAATAATGTATTTACACTGAACTGATCTCACGCCAAATATTTGATCTTACTGTTGTCATTAAAAGTTCATATACTGAACTCATTGCACAATTTTGTTTTACTATTTTTACACACTCTTACAACATTAAATGCTTTTCCTAATTCCTACAATTTTGAAATTACTTGAAGTATTTGCGCAACAATTAACATGACTAATATTAAAATCGTACTTATATCCAAATAATTAGATAGTAAAAATTGTACTTCAAACTTCCTATATTGCAATCACTTACACTTAATACATTGTTTTACCCCTTTTGTTAGCTTAATAAATAATGTAGTGAGTTCACTTAAAAGTTATCTCAATTTACTATTACAAGATGATTTATAGGAAGTCATCGCAAAATAAATGTTTTCTTTTATTTGTACTCTTTTCATGAAACAACGTTTTGTGAAATCAATACTACAGTAAATATTTTACCTTGTTCTTATCCTTATAATTTAATGCACATTGAACTCATCGCTTACTGGTACTTTTACGTTTATTATGAAACACTTATACAGAACTTATTTTCTACCTTATTGTGTAATATTTATGGGAAATACATTTTATATTAAATTAATTACCTCGATCGTTAATAAATCAAGAATTAAGAAATTCGCAATAAGATATGTTTCCCATTACACCCAGTTTAACAACACCTACTTCTTTACTTGTCTTTGTTTGGTTTGCCTAATGAGCTTCCCTACATGAGTCAAGTACTCCATTTCTAAAATTCGATATCTTTTACACAGAACTCTTCGGTCAGATATGAATACTTTCCTTCTCATACCACAACACTAGAAAAATATCTCGCCACAAAACATAGAGTTCATTAGGTTACACCACATAATTACTAACACTTTTATCATTGTTTTCTTCGTTACAATATTTAAAGAGAAGTCACTGCACAGTTAACGCCGTACTACGTCGTCACATGTCAATTTCACTTACATTGAACGCACTAAATTTTCAATTCACTGTTGTTATCAAATTTCTTGTACGGAATATATTGTGGCGTTGAACTACACTTTAACTATTATATTATTTACAATTCCACTGACATGTCCTGTTTTTATTATCATTTTAAGCAAACTTACAGTAAACACAGGAAAGTCATTTTCCTTATTAACATAATTGTAATTAAATTTAATCAAATGATCCCACATTAAAATGCTTTATAATACTGTTTTGATTATTATTTCTTAATGCGAATGGTTGCAACGTGTTTCCATGACAATTTTCTTGATACAAAACTTCTTGTAAATCAATGCTTTATTTTAACCTTATTCACCTGTTACCAGACAAGCACCATAGAACTGCATCTTTCTTTTCACATTTTCATCAATACTTATAAGCTAATAATAAACCAACTGTAACCATTTCACCAGCCATAATTTTATAAATAGAAAATTACATATAACGAATACTCTTTACCTGACTCTTAACGTGGAATTGTTGTCAGCTCATATCCCAGCAAATTCTTTAGCTTATTCTTAACACCAGCGCAGATAGCTCTCGTGTAGATTCGAGCGTAATTTGAAAAACAAAACAAACTCAACACTAATTTTTCTTATACATATATCATCGCAGCGCAGATATATGGATTTATTCTTATCCTTGTTAAATTACCTATTCTACTCATCACAGCAAAATATTTGTTCTCTTACTGCTAACAATTAGATGTTAGTTATTCTGCAATTTTTCAAAAGCAAATGTTTCACTTCGTTATTATTATAAATTTACTTCAAGTAAAGTCATTCTAATTTGTACTCCCATCATTACTGTTATAAATCCATGTTAAAGTCAATATTTTAAATTTTTTTCTTTCTTATTTCACGGCGACTTAAATTAAACTCGTGACCTTGTTAATATTTCACCTTACTGACAGCTTAGAAAACTTACGTATAAAAATTCATCGCACTGTAAATATATTAACAAAACAGCGCTTTGAACAATTACTGATATTAATCACAGCATATTAAATGTTTCAAGTTGATTTTATCATCATGTTTTACATATAGGGAAATGATTTCCACGTAAGAATTAATCCTTATTGTAAACATTTTGCTTTAAACTTTCTAATGTACAATCATTTATACTACATGCATTGTTTAACCTCTATATATAAAGTTACAAGTAGTGAAGCGAGTACACTTTAGTTCTCTTAATTTTCTATTATAAGATGATTAATAGGGAAATAATCGCAGAATAAATGTTCCTTTTATTTCTACTATTATTAGACAACTATTAGTGAGGTCACAGTACAACACATTTTACCTTACACTTTTGCTTATAATTTAACACATAATAAGCTCATCGTCTAGTAACCAACAACAGATTTAACATTTCACCAGCCATAACTTTATAATTAGAAGATTACTTGTATACAACAAACGTATCGAAATGTGCTTTAACTTTGTATTTAACTTGCACGTTGTATTACTGTCTATTTATACATAGTGAAATCATTTCAAAGTAAATATTTATCCTGATGGTACATGTATAGTGAACACATGCCAAAATAAATGTTTTCCTTTTTGTTATTCAACATTTAACTGTGATAAACTCACGACACACTGCAGTATAACCTTTTCCTACGTGTTATAATTACACCTTTGCTTACAAAGAGAGATTACATGTTATCATTATAACTTTACTTACAATCTTTTATCACAGTAAATATTTTGCCAATTAAATGTTTCACTCAAATGTTATTTCTCTTTCTCCTATACTCATTATCAAGCATATCACTTTATCTTTATTAAAACTACTTACAGTGAACTTATCAAAACGTGTTTTGTCTTATTGCTATCTTGGTGTGTTCAGTTATATTACCAACTTATTGCAAAGTAATATTTTTACCTCATTATTGTCAGTATAAAATTTCGTATAAATGACTAATCCAACAACAAATATTTCACCTTATATAATTATTTCAACTCGCCACACTGAAAATGTTTTTTCTCATTCTAACTACAATTATCCTTAAAATAAATCATTTGAAATTAAACCTTAGGATTACCGTTATCCACTTACTTACAATACTTAAAACACTGTTAATTCTCTACTTCAACGTTATTGTTATAATTTATGTATCGCAAGTTCGTCACACAGTAAATGTTTAATCTTGCTTTCTCATTATCATTTCTTAATTAATGGATTTCACACACTTTACACAGCAAACATTTTACTTTATAACACCATTGTACGTCTACCATTAATGAACTTGTAACATAATAAATTTTTCACATTACTGCCATCATAATAATGTATTTACACTGAACTGATCTCACGCCAAATATTTGATCTTACTGTTGTCATTAAAAGTTCATATACTGAACTCATTGCACAATTTTGTTTTACTATTTTTACACACTCTTACAACATTAAATGCTTTTCCTAATTCCTACAATTTTGAAATTACTTGAAGTATTTGCGCAACAATTAACATGACTAATATTAAAATCGTACTTATATCCAAATAATTAGATAGTAAAATTGTACTTCAAACTTCCTATATTGCAATCACTTACACTTAATACATTGTTTTACCCCTTTTGTTAGCTTAATAAATAATGTAGTGAGTTCACTTAAAAGTTATCTCAATTTACTATTACAAGATGATTTATAGGAAGTCATCGCAAAATAAATGTTTTCTTTTATTTGTACTCTTTTCATGAAACAACGTTTTGTGAAATCATACTTACAGTAAATATTTTACCTTGTTCTTATCCTTATAATTTAATGCACATTGAACTCATCGCTTACTGGTACTTTTACGTTTATTATGAAACACTTATACAGAACTTATTTTCTACCTTATTGTGTAATATTTATGGGAAATACATTTTATATTAAATTAATTACCTCGATCGTTAATAAATCAAGAATTAAGAAATTCGCAATAAGATATGTTTCCCATTACACCCAGTTTAACAACACCTACTTCTTTACTTGTCTTTGTTTGGTTTGCCTAATGAGCTTCCCTACATGAGTCAAGTACTCCATTTCTAAAATTCGATATCTTTTACACAGAACTCTTCGGTCAGATATGAATACTTTCCTTCTCATACCACAACACTAGAAAAATATCTCGCCACAAAAACATAGAGTTCATTAGGTTACACCACATAATTACTAACACTTTTATCATTGTTTTCTTCGTTACAATATTTAAAGAGAAGTCACTGCACAGTTAACGCCGTACTACGTCGTCACATGTCAATTTCACTTACATTGAACGCACTAAATTTTCAATTCACTGTTGTTATCAAATTTCTTGTACGGAATATATTGTGGCGTTGAACTACACTTTAACTATTATATTATTTACAATTCCACTGACATGTCCTGTTTTTATTATCATTTTAAGCAAACTTACAGTAAACACAGGAAAGTCATTTTCCTTATTAACATAATTGTAATTAAATTTAATCAAATGATCCCACATTAAAATGCTTTATAATACTGTTTTGATTATTATTTCTTAATGCGAATGGTTGCAACGTGTTTCCATGACAATTTTCTTGATACAAAACTTCTTGTAAATCAATGCTTTATTTTAACCTTATTCACCTGTTACCAGACAAGCACCATAGAACTGCATCTTTCTTTTCACATTTTCATCAATACTTATAAGCTAATAATAAACCAACTGTAACCATTTCACCAGCCATAATTTTATAAATAGAAAATTACATATAACGAATACTCTTTACCTGACTCTTAACGTGGAATTGTTGTCAGCTCATATCCCAGCAAATTCTTTAGCTTATTCTTAACACCAGCGCAGATAGCTCTCGTGTAGATTCGAGCGTAATTTGAAAAAACAAAACAAACTCAACACTAATTTTTCTTATACATATATCATCGCAGCGCAGATATATGGATTTATTCTTATCCTTGTTAAATTACCTATTCTACTCATCACAGCAAAATATTTGTTCTCTTACTGCTAACAATTAGATGTTAGTTATTCTGCAATTTTCCAAAAGCAAATGTTTCACTTCGTTATTATTATAAATTTACTTCAAGTAAAGTCATTCTAATTTGTACTCCCATCATTACTGTTATAAATCCATGTTAAAGTCAATATTTTAAATTTTTTTCTTTCTTATTTCACGGCGACTTAAATTAAACTCGTGACCTTGTTAATATTTCACCTTACTGACAGCTTAGAAAACTTACGTATAAAAATTCATCGCACTGTAAATATATTAACAAAACAGCGCTTTGAACAATTACTGATATTAATCACAGCATATTAAATGTTTCAAGTTGATTTTATCATCATGTTTTACATATAGGGAAATGATTTCCACGTAAGAATTAATCCTTATTGTAAACATTTTGCTTTAAACTTTCTAATGTACAATCATTTATACTACATGCATTGTTTAACCTCTATATATAAAGTTACAAGTAGTGAAGCGAGTACACTTTAGTTCTCTTAATTTTCTATTATAAGATGATTAATAGGGAAATAATCGCAGAATAAATGTTCCTTTTATTTCTACTATTATTAGACAACTATTAGTGAGGTCACAGTACAACACATTTTACCTTACACTTTTGCTTATAATTTAACACATAATAAGCTCATCGTCTAGTAACCAACAACAGATTTAACATTTCACCAGCCATAACTTTATAATTAGAAGATTACTTGTATACAACAAACGTATCGAAATGTGCTTTAACTTTGTATTTAACTTGCACGTTGTATTACTGTCTATTTATACATAGTGAAATCATTTCAAAGTAAATATTTATCCTGATGGTACATGTATAGTGAACACATGCCAAAATAAATGTTTTCCTTTTTGTTATTCAACATTTAACTGTGATAAACTCACGACACACTGCAGTATAACCTTTTCCTACGTGTTATAATTACACCTTTGCTTACAAAGAGAGATTACATGTTATCATTATAACTTTACTTACAATCTTTTATCACAGTAAATATTTTGCCAATTAAATGTTTCACTCAAATGTTATTTCTCTTTCTCCTATACTCATTATCAAGCATATCACTTTATCTTTATTAAAACTACTTACAGTGAACTTATCAAAACGTGTTTTGTCTTATTGCTATCTTGGTGTGTTCAGTTATATTACCAACTTATTGCAAAGTAATATTTTTACCTCATTATTGTCAGTATAAAATTTCGTATAAATGACTAATCCAACAACAAATATTTCACCTTATATAATTATTTCAACTCGCCACACTGAAAATGTTTTTTCTCATTCTAACTACAATTATCCTTAAAATAAATCATTTGAAATTAAACCTTAGGATTACCGTTATCCACTTACTTACAATACTTAAAACACTGTTAATTCTCTACTTCAACGTTATTGTTATAATTTATGTATCGCAAGTTCGTCACACAGTAAATGTTTAATCTTGCTTTCTCATTATCATTTCTTAATAAATGGATTTCACACACTTTACACAGCAAACATTTTACTTTATAACACCATTGTACGTCTACCATTAATGAACTTGTAACATAATAAATTTTTCACATTACTGCCATCATAATAATGTATTTACACTGAACTGATCTCACGCCAAATATTTGATCTTACTGTTGTCATTAAAAGTTCATATACTGAACTCATTGCACAATTTTGTTTTACTATTTTTACACACTCTTACAACATTAAATGCTTTTCCTAATTCCTACAATTTTGAAATTACTTGAAGTATTTGCGCAACAATTAACATGACTAATATTAAAATCGTACTTATATCCAAATAATTAGATAGTAAAATTGTACTTCAAACTTCCTATATTGCAATCACTTACACTTAATACATTGTTTTACCCCTTTTGTTAGCTTAATAAATAATGTAGTGAGTTCACTTAAAAGTTATCTCAATTTACTATTACAAGATGATTTATAGGAAGTCATCGCAAAATAAATGTTTTCTTTTATTTGTACTCTTTTCATGAAACAACGTTTTGTGAAATCAAACTACAGTAAATATTTTACCTTGTTCTTATCCTTATAATTTAATGCACATTGAACTCATCGCTTACTGGTACTTTTACGTTTATTATGAAACACTTATACAGAACTTATTTTCTACCTTATTGTGTAATATTTATGGGAAATACATTTTATATTAAATTAATTACCTCGATCGTTAATAAATCAAGAATTAAGAAATTCGCAATAAGATATGTTTCCCATTACACCCAGTTTAACAACACCTACTTCTTTACTTCCCTTTGTTTGGTTTGCCTAATGAGCTTCCCTACATGAGTCAAGTACTCCATTTCTAAAATTTGATATCTTTTACACAGAACTCTTCGGTCAGATATGAATACTTTCCTTCTCATACCACAACACTAGAAAAATATCTCGCCACAAAACATAGAGTTCATTAGGTTACACCACATAATTACTAACACTTTTATCATTGTTTTCTTCGTTACAATATTTAAAGAGAAGTCACTGCACAGTTAACGCCGTACTACGTCGTCACATGTCAATTTCACTTACATTGAACGCACTAAATTTTCAATTCACTGTTGTTATCAAATTTCTTGTACGGAATATATTGTGGCGTTGAACTACACTTTAACTATTATATTATTTACAATTCCACTGACATGTCCTGTTTTTATTATCATTTTAAGCAAACTTACAGTAAACACAGGAAAGTCATTTTCCTTATTAACATAATTGTAATTAAATTTAATCAAATGATCCCACATTAAAATGCTTTATAATACTGTTTTGATTATTATTTCTTAATGCGAATGGTTGCAACGTGTTTCCATGACAATTTTCTTGATACAAAACTTCTTGTAAATCAATGCTTTATTTTAACCTTATTCACCTGTTACCAGACAAGCACCATAGAACTGCATCTTTCTTTTCACATTTTCATCAATACTTATAAGCTAATAATAAACCAACTGTAACCATTTCACCAGCCATAATTTTATAAATAGAAAATTACATATAACGAATACTCTTTACCTGACTCTTAACGTGGAATTGTTGTCAGCTCATATCCCAGCAAATTCTTTAGCTTATTCTTAACACCAGCGCAGATAGCTCTCGTGTAGATTCGAGCGTAATTTGAAAAACAAAAACAAACTCAACACTAATTTTTCTTATACATATATCATCGCAGCGCAGATATATGGATTTATTCTTATCCTTGTTAAATTACCTATTCTACTCATCACAGCAAAATATTTGTTCTCTTACTGCTAACAATTAGATGTTAGTTATTCTGCAATTTTCAAAAGCAAATGTTTCACTTCGTTATTATTATAAATTTACTTCAAGTAAAGTCATTCTAATTTGTACTCCCATCATTACTGTTATAAATCCATGTTAAAGTCAATATTTTAAAATTTTTTCTTTCTTATTTCACGGCGACTTAAATTAAACTCGTGACCTTGTTAATATTTCACCTTACTGACAGCTTAGAAAACTTACGTATAAAAATTCATCGCACTGTAAATATATTAACAAAACAGCGCTTTGAACAATTACTGATATTAATCACAGCATATTAAATGTTTCAAGTTGATTTTATCATCATGTTTTACATATAGGGAAATGATTTCCACGTAAGAATTAATCCTTATTGTAAACATTTTGCTTTAAACTTTCTAATGTACAATCATTTATACTACATGCATTGTTTAACCTCTATATATAAAGTTACAAATAGTGAAGCGAGTACACTTTAGTTCTCTTAATTTTCTATTATAAGATGATTAATAGGGAAATAATCGCAGAATAAATGTTCCTTTTATTTCTACTATTATTAGACAACTATTAGTGAGGTCACAGTACAACACATTTTACCTTACACTTTTGCTTATAATTTAACACATAATAAGCTCATCGTCTAGTAACCAACAACAGATTTAACATTTCACCAGCCATAACTTTATAATTAGAAGATTACTTGTACAACAAACGTATCGAAATGTGCTTTAACTTTGTATTTAACTTGCACGTTGTATTACTGTCTATTTATACATAGTGAAATCATTTCAAAGTAAATATTTATCCTGATGGTACTGTGTTGAAATTATGTATAGTGAACACATGCCAAAATAAATGTTTTCCTTTTTGTTATTCAACATTTAACTGTGATAAACTCATGACACACTGCAGTATAACCTTTTCCTACGTGTTATAATTACACCTTTGCTTACAAAGAGAGATTACATGTTATCATTATAACTTTACTTACAATCTTTTATCACAGTAAATATTTTGCCAATTAAATGTTTCACTCAAATGTTATTTCTCTTTCTCCTATACTCATTATCAAGCATATCACTTTATCGTTATTATAAACTACTTACAGTGAACTTATCAAAACGTGTTTTGTCTTATTGCTATCTTGGTGTGTTCAGTTATATTACCAACTTATTGCAAAGTAATATTTTTACCTCATTATTGTCAGTATAAAATTTCGTATAAATGACTAATCCAACAACAAATATTTCACCTTATATAATTATTTCAACTCGCCACACTGAAAATGTTTTTTCTCATTCTAACTACAATTATCCTTAAAAATAAATCATTTGAAATTAAACCTTAGGATTACCGTTATCCACTTACTTACAATACTTAAAACACTGTTAATTCTCTACTTCAACGTTATTGTTATAATTTATGTATCGCAAGTTCGTCACACAGTAAATGTTTAATCTTGCTTTCTCATTATCATTTCTTAATTAATGGATTCATACACTTTACACAGCAAACATTTTACTTTATAACACCATTGTACGTCTACCATTAATGAACTTGTAACATAATAAATTTTTCACATTACTGCCATCATAATAATGTATTTACACTGAACTGATCTCACGCCAAATATTTGATCTTACTGTTGTCATTAAAAGTTCATATACTGAACTCATTGCACAATTTTGTTTTACTATTTTTACACACTCTTACAACATTAAATGCTTTTCCTAATTCCTACAATTTTGAAATTACTTGAAGTATTTGCGCAACAATTAACATGACTAATATTAAAATCGTACTTATATCCAAATAATTAGATAGTAAAATTGTACTTCAAACTTCCTATATTGCAATCACTTACACTTAATACATTGTTTTACCCCTTTTGTTAGCTTAATAAATAATGTAGTGAGTTCACTTAAAAGTTATCTCAATTTACTATTACAAGATGATTTATAGGAAGTCATCGCAAAATAAATGTTTTCTTTTATTTTACTCTTTTTGTACAACGTTTTTTCATCAAACTTCAGTAAATATTTTACCTTGTTCTTATCCTTATAATTTAATGCACATTGAACTCATCGCTTACTGGTACTTTTACGTTTATTATGAAACACTTATACAGAACTTATTTTCTACCTTATTGTGTAATATTTATGGGAAATACATTTTATATTAAATTATTTACCTCGATCGTTAATAAATCAAGAATTAAGAAATTCGCAATAAGATATGTTTCCCATTACACCCAGTTTAACAACACCTACTTCTTTACTTGTCTTTGTTTGGTTTGCCTAATGAGCTTCCCTACATGAGTCAAGTACTCCATTTCTAAAATTCGATATCTTTTACACAGAACTCTTCGGTCAGATATGAATACTTTCCTTCTCATACCACAACACTAGAAAAATATCTCGCCACAAAAACATAGAGTTCATTAGGTTACACCACATAATTACTAACACTTTTTATCATTGTTTTCTTCGTTACAATATTTAAAGAGAAGTCACTGCACAGTTAACGCCGTACTACGTCGTTACATGTCAATTTCACTTACATTGAACGCACTAAATTTTCAATTCACTGTTGTTATCAAATTTCTTGTACGGAATATATTGTGGCGTTGAACTACACTTTAACTATTATATTATTTACAATTAAAACAATTCCACTGACATGTCCTGTTTTTATTATCATTTTAAGCAAACTTACAGTAAACACAGGAAAGTCATTTTCCTTATTAACATAATTGTAATTAAATTTAATCAAATGATCCCACATTAAAATGCTTTATAATACTGTTTTGATTATTATTTCTCAATGCGAATGGTTGCAACGTGTTTCCATGACAATTTTCTTAATACAGAATTTCTTGTAAATCAATGCTTTATTTTAACCTTATTCACCTGTTACCAGACAAGCACCATAGAACTGCATCTTTCTTTTCACATTTTCATCAATACTTATAAGCTAATAATAAACCAACTGTAACCATTTCACCAGCCATAATTTTATAAATAGAAAATTACATATAACGAATACTCTTTACCTGACTCTTAACGTGGAATTGTTGTCAGCTCATATCCCAGCAAATTCTTTAGCTTATTCTTAACACCAGCGCAGATAGCTCTCGTGTAGATTCGAGCGTAATTTGAAAAACAAAACAAACTCAACACTAATTTTTCTTATACATATATCATCGCAGCGCAGATATATGGATTTATTCTTATCCTTGTTAAATTACCTATTCTACTCATCACAGCAAAATATTTGTTCTCTTACTGCTAACAATTAGATGTTAGTTATTCTGCAATTTTCCAAAAGCAAATGTTTCACTTCGTTATTATTATAAATTTACTTCAAGTAAAGTCATTCTAATTTGTACTCCCATCATTACTGTTATAAATCCATGTTAAAGTCAATATTTTAAATTTTTTTCTTTCTTATTTCACGGCGACTTAAATTAAACTCGTGACCTTGTTAATATTTCACCTTACTGACAGCTTAGAAAACTTACGTATAAAAATTCATCGCACTGTAAATATATTAACAAAACAGCGCTTTGAACAATTACTGATATTAATCACAGCATATTAAATGTTTCAAGTTGATTTTATCATCATGTTTTACATATAGGGAAATGATTTCCACGTAAGAATTAATCCTTATTGTAAACATTTTGCTTTAAACTTTCTAATGTACAATCATTTATACTACATGCATTGTTTAACCTCTATATATAAATTTACAAATAGTGAAGCGAGTACACTTTAGTTCTCTTAATTTTCTATTATAAGATGATTAATAGGGAAATAATCGCAGAATAAATGTTCCTTTTATTTCTACTATTATTAGACAACTATTAGTGAGGTCACAGTACAACACATTTTACCTTACACTTTTGCTTATAATTTAACACATAATAAGCTCATCGTCTAGTAACCAACAACAGATTTAACATTTCACCAGCCATAACTTTATAATTAGAAGATTACTTGTAACAAACGTATCGAAATGTGCTTTAACTTTGTATTTAACTTGCACGTTGTATTACTATCTCCTTATACATAGTGAAATCATTTCAAAGTAAATATTTATCCTGATGGTACTGTGTTGAAATTATGTATAGTGAACACATGCCAAAATAAATGTTTTCCTTTTGTTATTCAACATTTAACTGTGATAAACTCATGACACACTGCAGTATAACCTTTTCCTACGTGTTATAATTACACCTTTGCTTACAAAGAGAGATTACATGTTATCATTATAACTTTACTTACAATCTTTTATCACAGTAAATATTTTGCCAATTAAATGTTTCACTCAAATGTTATTTCTCTTTCTCCTATACTCATTATCAAGCATATCACTTTATCGTAATTAAAACTACTTACAGTGAACTTATCAAAACGTGTTTTGTCTTATTGCTATCTTGGTGTGTTCAGTTATATTACCAACTTATTGCAAAGTAATATTTTTACCTCATTATTGTCAGTATAAAATTTCGTATAAATGACTAATCCAACAACAAATATTTCACCTTATATAATTATTTCAACTCGCCACACTGAAAATGTTTTTTCTCATTCTAACTACAATTATCCTTAAAATAAATCATTTGAAATTAAACCTTAGGATTACCGTTATCCACTTACTTACAATACTTAAAACACTGTTAATTCTCTACTTCAAGGTTATTGTTATAATTTATGTATCGCAAGTTCGTCACACAGTAAATGTTTAATCTTGCTTTCTCATTATCATTTCTTAATTAATGGATTCATACACTTTACACAGCAAACATTTTACTTTATAACACCATTGTACGTCTACCATTAATGAACTTGTAACATAATAAATTTTTCACATTACTGCCATCATAATAATGTATTTACACTGAACTGATCTCACGCCAAATATTTGATCTTACTGTCGTCATTAAAAGTTCATATACTGAACTCATTGCACAATTTTGTTTTACTATTTTTACACACTCTTACAACATTAAATGCTTTTCCTAATTCCTACAATTTTGAAATTACTTGAAGTATTTGCGCAACAATTAACATGACTAATATTAAAATCGTACTTATATCCAAATAATTAGATAGTAAAATTGTACTTCAAACTTCCTATATTGCAATCACTTACACTTAATACATTGTTTTACCCCTTTTGTTAGCTTAATAAATAATGTAGTGAGTTCACTTAAAAGTTATCTCAATTTACTATTACAAGATGATTTATAGGAAGTCATCGCAAAATAAATGTTTTTTTTTATTTGTACTCTTTTCATCAAACTTCAGTAAATATTTTACCTTGTTCTTATCCTTATAATTTAATGCACATTGAACTCATCGCTTACTGGTACTTTTACGTTTATTATGAAACACTTATACAGAACTTATTTTCTACCTTATTGTGTAATATTTATGGGAAATACATTTTATATTAAATTATTTACCTCGATCGTTAATAAATCAAGAATTAAGAAATTCGCAATAAGATATGTTTCCCATTACACCCAGTTTAACAACACCTACTTCTTTACTTGTCTTTGTTTGGTTTGCCTAATGAGCTTCCCTACATGAGTCAAGTACTCCATTTCTAAAATTCGATATCTTTTACACAGAACTCTTCGGTCAGATATGAATACTTTCCTTCTCATACCACAACACTAGAAAAATATCTCGCCACAAAAACATAGAGTTCATTAGGTTACACCACATAATTACTAACACTTTTTTATCATTGTTTTCTTCGTTACAATATTTAAAGAGAAGTCACTGCACAGTTAACGCCGTACTACGTCGTTACATGTCAATTTCACTTACATTGAACGCACTAAATTTTCAATTCACTGTTGTTATCAAATTTCTTGTACGGAATATATTGTGGCGTTGAACTACACTTTAACTATTATATTATTTACAATTAAAACAATTCCACTGACATGTCCTGTTTTATTATCATTTTAAGCAAACTTACAGTAAACACAGGAAAGTCATTTTCCTTATTAACATAATTGTAATTAAATTTAATCAAATGATCCCACATTAAAATGCTTTATAATACTGTTTTGATTATTATTTCTCAATGCGAATGGTTGCAACGTGTTTCCATGACAATTTTCTTAATACAGAATTTCTTGTAAATCAATGCTTTATTTTAACCTTATTCACCTGTTACCAGACAAGCACCATAGAACTGCATCTTTCTTTTCACATTTTCATCAATACTTATAAGCTAATAATAAACCAACTGTAACCATTTCACCAGCCATAATTTTATAAATAGAAAATTACATATAACGAATACTCTTTACCTGACTCTTAACGTGGAATTGTTGTCAGCTCATATCCCAGCAAATTCTTTAGCTTATTCTTAACACCAGCGCAGATAGCTCTCGTGTAGATTCGAGCGTAATTTGAAAAACAAAACAAACTCAACACTAATTTTTCTTATACATATATCATCGCAGCGCAGATATATGGATTTATTCTTATCCTTGTTAAATTACCTATTCTACTCATCACAGCAAAATATTTGTTCTCTTACTGCTAACAATTAGATGTTAGTTATTCTGCAATTTTCCAAAAGCAAATGTTTCACTTCGTTATTATTATAAATTTACTTCAAGTAAAGTCATTCTAATTTGTACTCCCATCATTACTGTTATAAATCCATGTTAAAGTCAATATTTTAAATTTTTTTTCTTTCTTATTTCACGGCGACTTAAATTAAACTCGTGACCTTGTTAATATTTCACCTTACTGACAGCTTAGAAAACTTACGTATAAAAATTCATCGCACTGTAAATATATTAACAAAACAGCGCTTTGAACAATTACTGATATTAATCACAGCATATTAAATGTTTCAAGTTGATTTTATCATCATGTTTTACATATAGGGAAATGATTTCCACGTAAGAATTAATCCTTATTGTAAACATTTTGCTTTAAACTTTCTAATGTACAATCATTTATACTACATGCATTGTTTAACCTCTATATATAAATTTACAAATAGTGAAGCGAGTACACTTTAGTTCTCTTAATTTTCTATTATAAGATGATTAATAGGGAAATAATCGCAGAATAAATGTTCCTTTTATTTCTACTATTATTAGACAACTATTAGTGAGGTCACAGTACAACACATTTTACCTTACACTTTTGCTTATAATTTAACACATAATAAGCTCATCGTCTAGTAACCAACAACAGATTTAACATTTCACCAGCCATAACTTTATAATTAGAAGATTACTTGTAACAAACGTATCGAAATGTGCTTTAACTTTGTATTTAACTTGCACGTTGTATTACTATCTCCTTATACATAGTGAAATCATTTCAAAGTAAATATTTATCCTGATGGTACTGTGTTGAAATTATGTATAGGAACACATGCCAAAATAAATGTTTTCCTTTTGTTATTCAACATTTAACTGTGATAAACTCATGACACACTGCAGTATAACCTTTTCCTACGTGTTATAATTACACCTTTGCTTACAAAGAGAGATTACATGTTATCATTATAACTTTACTTACAATCTTTTATCACAGTAAATATTTTGCCAATTAAATGTTTCACTCAAATGTTATTTCTCTTTCTCCTATACTCATTATCAAGCATATCACTTTATCGTAATTAAAACTACTTACAGTGAACTTATCAAAACGTGTTTTGTCTTATTGCTATCTTGGTGTGTTCAGTTATATTACCAACTTATTGCAAAGTAATATTTTTACCTCATTATTGTCAGTATAAAATTTCGTATAAATGACTAATCCAACAACAAATATTTCACCTTATATAATTATTTCAACTCGCCACACTGAAAATGTTTTTTCTCATTCTAACTACAATTATCCTTAAAATAAATCATTTGAAATTAAACCTTAGGATTACCGTTATCCACTTACTTACAATACTTAAAACACTGTTAATTCTCTACTTCAAGGTTATTGTTATAATTTATGTATCGCAAGTTCGTCACACAGTAAATGTTTAATCTTGCTTTCTCATTATCATTTCTTAATTAATGGATTCATACACTTTACACAGCAAACATTTTACTTTATAACACCATTGTACGTCTACCATTAATGAACTTGTAACATAATAAATTTTTCACATTACTGCCATCATAATAATGTATTTACACTGAACTGATCTCACGCCAAATATTTGATCTTACTGTCGTCATTAAAAGTTCATATACTGAACTCATTGCACAATTTTGTTTTACTATTTTTACACACTCTTACAACATTAAATGCTTTTCCTAATTCCTACAATTTTGAAATTACTTGAAGTATTTGCGCAACAATTAACATGACTAATATTAAAATCGTACTTATATCCAAATAATTAGATAGTAAAAATTGTACTTCAAACTTCCTATTACGCAATCACTTACACTTAATACATTGTTTTACCCCTTTTGTTAGCTTAATAAATAATGTAGTGAGTTCACTTAAAAGTTATCTCAATTTACTATTACAAGATGATTTATAGGAAGTCATCGCAAAATAAATGTTTTTTTTTATTTGTACTCTTTTCATCAAACTTCAGTAAATATTTTACCTTGTTCTTATCCTTATAATTTAATGCACATTGAACTCATCGCTTACTGGTACTTTTACGTTTATTATGAAACACTTATACAGAACTTATTTTCTACCTTATTGTGTAATATTTATGGGAAATACATTTTATATTAAATTATTTACCTCGATCGTTAATAAATCAAGAATTAAGAAATTCGCAATAAGATATGTTTCCCATTACACCCAGTTTAACAACACCTACTTCTTTACTTGTCTTTGTTTGGTTTGCCTAATGAGCTTCCCTACATGAGTCAAGTACTCCATTTCTAAAATTCGATATCTTTTACACAGAACTCTTCGGTCAGATATGAATACTTTCCTTCTCATACCACAACACTAGAAAAATATCTCGCCACAAAAACATAGAGTTCATTAGGTTACACCACATAATTACTAACACTTTTATCATTGTTTTCTTCGTTACAATATTTAAAGAGAAGTCACTGCACAGTTAACGCCGTACTACGTCGTTACATGTCAATTTCACTTACATTGAACGCACTAAATTTTCAATTCACTGTTGTTATCAAATTTCTTGTACGGAATATATTGTGGCGTTGAACTACACTTTAACTATTATATTATTTACAATTAAAACAATTCCACTGACATGTCCTGTTTTATTATCATTTTAAGCAAACTTACAGTAAACACAGGAAAGTCATTTTCCTTATTAACATAATTGTAATTAAATTTAATCAAATGATCCCACATTAAAATGCTTTATAATACTGTTTTGATTATTATTTCTCAATGCGAATGGTTGCAACGTGTTTCCATGACAATTTTCTTAATACAGAATTTCTTGTAAATCAATGCTTTATTTTAACCTTATTCACCTGTTACCAGACAAGCACCATAGAACTGCATCTTTCTTTTCACATTTTCATCAATACTTATAAGCTAATAATAAACCAACTGTAACCATTTCACCAGCCATAATTTTATAAATAGAAAATTACATATAACGAATACTCTTTACCTGACTCTTAACGTGGAATTGTTGTCAGCTCATATCCCAGCAAATTCTTTAGCTTATTCTTAACACCAGCGCAGATAGCTCTCGTGTAGATTCGAGCGTAATTTGAAAAACACAAACAAACTCAACACTAATTTTTCTTATACATATATCATCGCAGCGCAGATATATGGATTTATTCTTATCCTTGTTAAATTACCTATTCTACTCATCACAGCAAAATATTTGTTCTCTTACTGCTAACAATTAGATGTTAGTTATTCTGCAATTTTCCAAAAGCAAATGTTTCACTTCGTTATTATTATAAATTTACTTCAAGTAAAGTCATTCTAATTTGTACTCCCATCATTACTGTTATAAATCCATGTTAAAGTCAATATTTTAAATTTTTTTTCTTTCTTATTTCATGCGACTTAAATTAAACTCGTGACCTTGTTAATATTTCACCTTACTGACAGCTTAGAAAACTTACGTATAAAAATTCATCGCACTGTAAATATATTAACAAAACAGCGCTTTGAACAATTACTGATATTAATCACAGCATATTAAATGTTTCAAGTTGATTTTATCATCATGTTTTACATATAGGGAAATGATTTCCACGTAAGAATTAATCCTTATTGTAAACATTTTGCTTTAAACTTTCTAATGTACAATCATTTATACTACATGCATTGTTTAACCTCTATATATAAATTTACAAATAGTGAAGCGAGTACACTTTAGTTCTCTTAATTTTCTATTATAAGATGATTAATAGGGAAATAATCGCAGAATAAATGTTCCTTTTATTTCTACTATTATTAGACAACTATTAGTGAGGTCACAGTACAACACATTTTACCTTACACTTTTGCTTATAATTTAACACATAATAAGCTCATCGTCTAGTAACCAACAACAGATTTAACATTTCACCAGCCATAACTTTATAATTAGAAGATTACTTGTAACAAACGTATCGAAATGTGCTTTAACTTTGTATTTAACTTGCACGTTGTATTACTATCTCCTTATACATAGTGAAATCATTTCAAAGTAAATATTTATCCTGATGGTACTGTGTTGAAATTATGTATAGTGAACACATGCCAAAATAAATGTTTTCCTTTTGTTATTCAACATTTAACTGTGATAAACTCATGACACACTGCAGTATAACCTTTTCCTACGTGTTATAATTACACCTTTGCTTACAAAGAGAGATTACATGTTATCATTATAACTTTACTTACAATCTTTTATCACAGTAAATATTTTGCCAATTAAATGTTTCACTCAAATGTTATTTCTCTTTCTCCTATACTCATTATCAAGCATATCACTTTATCGTAATTAAAACTACTTACAGTGAACTTATCAAAACGTGTTTTGTCTTATTGCTATCTTGGTGTGTTCAGTTATATTACCAACTTATTGCAAAGTAATATTTTTACCTCATTATTGTCAGTATAAAATTTCGTATAAATGACTAATCCAACAACAAATATTTCACCTTATATAATTATTTCAACTCGCCACACTGAAAATGTTTTTTCTCATTCTAACTACAATTATCCTTAAAATAAATCATTTGAAATTAAACCTTAGGATTACCGTTATCCACTTACTTACAATACTTAAAACACTGTTAATTCTCTACTTCAAGGTTATTGTTATAATTTATGTATCGCAAGTTCGTCACACAGTAAATGTTTAATCTTGCTTTCTCATTATCATTTCTTAATTAATGGATTCATACACTTTACACAGCAAACATTTTACTTTATAACACCATTGTACGTCTACCATTAATGAACTTGTAACATAATAAATTTTTCACATTACTGCCATCATAATAATGTATTTACACTGAACTGATCTCACGCCAAATATTTGATCTTACTGTCGTCATTAAAAGTTCATATACTGAACTCATTGCACAATTTTGTTTTACTATTTTTACACACTCTTACAACATTAAATGCTTTTCCTAATTCCTACAATTTTGAAATTACTTGAAGTATTTGCGCAACAATTAACATGACTAATATTAAAATCGTACTTATATCCAAATAATTAGATAGTAAAATTGTACTTCAAACTTCCTATTGCAATCACTTACACTTAATACATTGTTTTACCCCTTTTGTTAGCTTAATAAATAATGTAGTGAGTTCACTTAAAAGTTATCTCAATTTACTATTACAAGATGATTTATAGGAAGTCATCGCAAAATAAATGTTTTTTTTATTTGTACTCTTTTCATCAAACTTCAGTAAATATTTTACCTTGTTCTTATCCTTATAATTTAATGCACATTGAACTCATCGCTTACTGGTACTTTTACGTTTATTATGAAACACTTATACAGAACTTATTTTCTACCTTATTGTGTAATATTTATGGGAAATACATTTTATATTAAATTATTTACCTCGATCGTTAATAAATCAAGAATTAAGAAATTCGCAATAAGATATGTTTCCCATTACACCCAGTTTAACAACACCTACTTCTTTACTTGTCTTTGTTTGGTTTGCCTAATGAGCTTCCCTACATGAGTCAAGTACTCCATTTCTAAAATTCGATATCTTTTACACAGAACTCTTCGGTCAGATATGAATACTTTCCTTCTCATACCACAACACTAGAAAAATATCTCGCCACAAAACATAGAGTTCATTAGGTTACACCACATAATTACTAACACTTTTTTATCATTGTTTTCTTCGTTACAATATTTAAAGAGAAGTCACTGCACAGTTAACGCCGTACTACGTCGTTACATGTCAATTTCACTTACATTGAACGCACTAAATTTTCAATTCACTGTTGTTATCAAATTTCTTGTACGGAATATATTGTGGCGTTGAACTACACTTTAACTATTATATTATTTACAATTAAAACAATTCCACTGACATGTCCTGTTTTATTATCATTTTAAGCAAACTTACAGTAAACACAGGAAAGTCATTTTCCTTATTAACATAATTGTAATTAAATTTAATCAAATGATCCCACATTAAAATGCTTTATAATACTGTTTTGATTATTATTTCTCAATGCGAATGGTTGCAACGTGTTTCCATGACAATTTTCTTAATACAGAATTTCTTGTAAATCAATGCTTTATTTTAACCTTATTCACCTGTTACCAGACAAGCACCATAGAACTGCATCTTTCTTTTCACATTTTCATCAATACTTATAAGCTAATAATAAACCAACTGTAACCATTTCACCAGCCATAATTTTATAAATAGAAAATTACATATAACGAATACTCTTTACCTGACTCTTAACGTGGAATTGTTGTCAGCTCATATCCCAGCAAATTCTTTAGCTTATTCTTAACACCAGCGCAGATAGCTCTCGTGTAGATTCGAGCGTAATTTGAAAACAAAAACAAACTCAACACTAATTTTTCTTATACATATATCATCGCAGCGCAGATATATGGATTTATTCTTATCCTTGTTAAATTACCTATTCTACTCATCACAGCAAAATATTTGTTCTCTTACTGCTAACAATTAGATGTTAGTTATTCTGCAATTTTCCAAAAGCAAATGTTTCACTTCGTTATTATTATAAATTTACTTCAAGTAAAGTCATTCTAATTTGTACTCCCATCATTACTGTTATAAATCCATGTTAAAGTCAATATTTTAAATTTTTTTCTTTCTTATTTCATGGCGACTTAAATTAAACTCGTGACCTTGTTAATATTTCACCTTACTGACAGCTTAGAAAACTTACGTATAAAAATTCATCGCACTGTAAATATATTAACAAAACAGCGCTTTGAACAATTACTGATATTAATCACAGCATATTAAATGTTTCAAGTTGATTTTATCATCATGTTTTACATATAGGGAAATGATTTCCACGTAAGAATTAATCCTTATTGTAAACATTTTGCTTTAAACTTTCTAATGTACAATCATTTATACTACATGCATTGTTTAACCTCTATATATAAATTTACAAATAGTGAAGCGAGTACACTTTAGTTCTCTTAATTTTCTATTATAAGATGATTAATAGGGAAATAATCGCAGAATAAATGTTCCTTTTATTTCTACTATTATTAGACAACTATTAGTGAGGTCACAGTACAACACATTTTACCTTACACTTTTGCTTATAATTTAACACATAATAAGCTCATCGTCTAGTAACCAACAACAGATTTAACATTTCACCAGCCATAACTTTATAATTAGAAGATTACTTGTAACAAACGTATCGAAATGTGCTTTAACTTTGTATTTAACTTGCACGTTGTATTACTATCTCCTTATACATAGTGAAATCATTTCAAAGTAAATATTTATCCTGATGGTACTGTGTTGAAATTATGTATAGTGAACACATGCCAAAATAAATGTTTTCCTTTTTGTTATTCAACATTTAACTGTGATAAACTCATGACACACTGCAGTATAACCTTTTCCTACGTGTTATAATTACACCTTTGCTTACAAAGAGAGATTACATGTTATCATTATAACTTTACTTACAATCTTTTATCACAGTAAATATTTTGCCAATTAAATGTTTCACTCAAATGTTATTTCTCTTTCTCCTATACTCATTATCAAGCATATCACTTTATCGTAATTAAAAACTACTTACAGTGAACTTATCAAAACGTGTTTTGTCTTATTGCTATCTTGGTGTGTTCAGTTATATTACCAACTTATTGCAAAGTAATATTTTTACCTCATTATTGTCAGTATAAAATTTCGTATAAATGACTAATCCAACAACAAATATTTCACCTTATATAATTATTTCAACTCGCCACACTGAAAATGTTTTTTCTCATTCTAACTACAATTATCCTTAAAAATAAATCATTTGAAATTAAACCTTAGGATTACCGTTATCCACTTACTTACAATACTTAAAACACTGTTAATTCTCTACTTCAAGGTTATTGTTATAATTTATGTATCGCAAGTTCGTCACACAGTAAATGTTTAATCTTGCTTTCTCATTATCATTTCTTAATTAATGGATTTCATACACTTTACACAGCAAACATTTTACTTTATAACACCATTGTACGTCTACCATTAATGAACTTGTAACATAATAAATTTTTCACATTACTGCCATCATAATAATGTATTTACACTGAACTGATCTCACGCCAAATATTTGATCTTACTGTCGTCATTAAAAGTTCATATACTGAACTCATTGCACAATTTTGTTTTACTATTTTTACACACTCTTACAACATTAAATGCTTTTCCTAATTCCTACAATTTTGAAATTACTTGAAGTATTTGCGCAACAATTAACATGACTAATATTAAAATCGTACTTATATCCAAATAATTAGATAGTAAAATTGTACTTCAAACTTCCTATATTGCAATCACTTACACTTAATACATTGTTTTACCCCTTTTGTTAGCTTAATAAATAATGTAGTGAGTTCACTTAAAAGTTATCTCAATTTACTATTACAAGATGATTTATAGGAAGTCATCGCAAAATAAATGTTTTTTTTTATTTGTACTCTTTTCATCAAACTTCAGTAAATATTTTACCTTGTTCTTATCCTTATAATTTAATGCACATTGAACTCATCGCTTACTGGTACTTTTACGTTTATTATGAAACACTTATACAGAACTTATTTTCTACCTTATTGTGTAATATTTATGGGAAATACATTTTATATTAAATTATTTACCTCGATCGTTAATAAATCAAGAATTAAGAAATTCGCAATAAGATATGTTTCCCATTACACCCAGTTTAACAACACCTACTTCTTTACTTGTCTTTGTTTGGTTTGCCTAATGAGCTTCCCTACATGAGTCAAGTACTCCATTTCTAAAATTCGATATCTTTTACACAGAACTCTTCGGTCAGATATGAATACTTTCCTTCTCATACCACAACACTAGAAAAATATCTCGCCACAAAACATAGAGTTCATTAGGTTACACCACATAATTACTAACACTTTTATCATTGTTTTCTTCGTTACAATATTTAAAGAGAAGTCACTGCACAGTTAACGCCGTACTACGTCGTTACATGTCAATTTCACTTACATTGAACGCACTAAATTTTCAATTCACTGTTGTTATCAAATTTCTTGTACGGAATATATTGTGGCGTTGAACTACACTTTAACTATTATATTATTTACAATTAAAACAATTCCACTGACATGTCCTGTTTTATTATCATTTTAAGCAAACTTACAGTAAACACAGGAAAGTCATTTTCCTTATTAACATAATTGTAATTAAATTTAATCAAATGATCCCACATTAAAATGCTTTATAATACTGTTTTGATTATTATTTCTCAATGCGAATGGTTGCAACGTGTTTCCATGACAATTTTCTTAATACAGAATTTCTTGTAAATCAATGCTTTATTTTAACCTTATTCACCTGTTACCAGACAAGCACCATAGAACTGCATCTTTCTTTTCACATTTTCATCAATACTTATAAGCTAATAATAAACCAACTGTAACCATTTCACCAGCCATAATTTTATAAATAGAAAATTACATATAACGAATACTCTTTACCTGACTCTTAACGTGGAATTGTTGTCAGCTCATATCCCAGCAAATTCTTTAGCTTATTCTTAACACCAGCGCAGATAGCTCTCGTGTAGATTCGAGCGTAATTTGAAAAACAAAACAAACTCAACACTAATTTTTCTTATACATATATCATCGCAGCGCAGATATATGGATTTATTCTTATCCTTGTTAAATTACCTATTCTACTCATCACAGCAAAATATTTGTTCTCTTACTGCTAACAATTAGATGTTAGTTATTCTGCAATTTTCCAAAAGCAAATGTTTCACTTCGTTATTATTATAAATTTACTTCAAGTAAAGTCATTCTAATTTGTACTCCCATCATTACTGTTATAAATCCATGTTAAAGTCAATATTTTAAATTTTTTTCTTTCTTATTTCATGGCGACTTAAATTAAACTCGTGACCTTGTTAATATTTCACCTTACTGACAGCTTAGAAAACTTACGTATAAAAATTCATCGCACTGTAAATATATTAACAAAACAGCGCTTTGAACAATTACTGATATTAATCACAGCATATTAAATGTTTCAAGTTGATTTTATCATCATGTTTTACATATAGGGAAATGATTTCCACGTAAGAATTAATCCTTATTGTAAACATTTTGCTTTAAACTTTCTAATGTACAATCATTTATACTACATGCATTGTTTAACCTCTATATATAAATTTACAAATAGTGAAGCGAGTACACTTTAGTTCTCTTAATTTTCTATTATAAGATGATTAATAGGGAAATAATCGCAGAATAAATGTTCCTTTTATTTCTACTATTATTAGACAACTATTAGTGAGGTCACAGTACAACACATTTTACCTTACACTTTTGCTTATAATTTAACACATAATAAGCTCATCGTCTAGTAACCAACAACAGATTTAACATTTCACCAGCCATAACTTTATAATTAGAAGATTACTTGTAACAAACGTATCGAAATGTGCTTTAACTTTGTATTTAACTTGCACGTTGTATTACTATCTACTTATACATAGTGAAATCATTTCAAAGTAAATATTTATCCTGATGGTACTGTGTTGAAATTATGTATGAACACATGCCAAAATAAATGTTTTCCTTTTGTTATTCAACATTTAACTGTGATAAACTCATGACACACTGCAGTATAACCTTTTCCTACGTGTTATAATTACACCTTTGCTTACAAAGAGAGATTACATGTTATCATTATAACTTTACTTACAATCTTTTATCACAGTAAATATTTTGCCAATTAAATGTTTCACTCAAATGTTATTTCTCTTTCTCCTATACTCATTATCAAGCATATCACTTTATCGTAATTAAAACTACTTACAGTGAACTTATCAAAACGTGTTTTGTCTTATTGCTATCTTGGTGTGTTCAGTTATATTACCAACTTATTGCAAAGTAATATTTTTACCTCATTATTGTCAGTATAAAATTTCGTATAAATGACTAATCCAACAACAAATATTTCACCTTATATAATTATTTCAACTCGCCACACTGAAAATGTTTTTCTCATTCTAACTACAATTATCCTTAAAATAAATCATTTGAAATTAAACCTTAGGATTACCGTTATCCACTTACTTACAATACTTAAAACACTGTTAATTCTCTACTTCAAGGTTATTGTTATAATTTATGTATCGCAAGTTCGTCACACAGTAAATGTTTAATCTTGCTTTCTCATTATCATTTCTTAATTAATGGATTTCATACACTTTACACAGCAAACATTTTACTTTATAACACCATTGTACGTCTACCATTAATGAACTTGTAACATAATAAATTTTTCACATTACTGCCATCATAATAATGTATTTACACTGAACTGATCTCACGCCAAATATTTGATCTTACTGTCGTCATTAAAAGTTCATATACTGAACTCATTGCACAATTTTGTTTTACTATTTTTACACACTCTTACAACATTAAATGCTTTTCCTAATTCCTACAATTTTGAAATTACTTGAAGTATTTGCGCAACAATTAACATGACTAATATTAAAATCGTACTTATATCCAAATAATTAGATAGTAAAATTGTACTTCAAACTTCCTATATTGCAATCACTTACACTTAATACATTGTTTTACCCCTTTTGTTAGCTTAATAAATAATGTAGTGAGTTCACTTAAAAGTTATCTCAATTTACTATTACAAGATGATTTATAGGAAGTCATCGCAAAATAAATGTTTTCTTTTATTTGTACTCTTTTCATCAAACTTCAGTAAATATTTTACCTTGTTCTTATCCTTATAATTTAATGCACATTGAACTCATCGCTTACTGGTACTTTTACGTTTATTATGAAACACTTATACAGAACTTATTTTCTACCTTATTGTGTAATATTTATGGGAAATACATTTTATATTAAATTATTTACCTCGATCGTTAATAAATCAAGAATTAAGAAATTCGCAATAAGATATGTTTCCCATTACACCCAGTTTAACAACACCTACTTCTTTACTTGTCTTTGTTTGGTTTGCCTAATGAGCTTCCCTACATGAGTCAAGTACTCCATTTCTAAAATTTGATATCTTTTACACAGAACTCTTCGGTCAGATATGAATACTTTCCTTCTCATACCACAACACTAGAAAAATATCTCGGCACAAAAACATAGAGTTCATGAGGTTACACCACATAATTACTAACACTTTTTATCATTGTTTTCTTCGTTACAATATTTAAAGAGAAGTCACTGCACAGTTAACGCCGTACTACGTCGTTACATGTCAATTTCACTTACATTGAACGCACTAAATTTTCAATTCACTGTTGTTATCAAATTTCTTGTACGGAATATATTGTGGCGTTTAACTACACTTTAACTATTATATTATTTACAATTCCACTGACATGTCCTGTTTTTATTATCATTTTAAGCAAACTTACAGTAAACACAGGAAAGTCATTTTCCTTATTAACATAATTGTAATTAAATTTAATCAAATGATCCCACATTAAAATGCTTTATAATACTGTTTTGATTATTATTTCTCAATGCGAATGGTTGCAACGTGTTTCCATGACAATTTTCTTAATACAGAATTTCTTGTAAATCAATGCTTTATTTTAACCTTATTCACCTGTTACCAGACAAGCACCATAGAACTGCATCTTTCTTTTCACATTTTCATCAATACTTATAAGCTAATAATAAACCAACTGTAACCATTTCACCAGCCATAATTTTATAAATAGAAAATTACATATAACGAATACTCTTTACCTGACTCTTAACGTGGAATTGTTGTCAGCTCATATCCCAGCAAATTCTTTAGCTTATTCTTAACACCAGCGCAGATAGCTCTCGTGTAGATTCGAGCGTAATTTGAAAAAACAAAAACAAACTCAACACTAATTTTTCTTATACATATATCATCGCAGCGCAGATATATGGATTTATTCTTATCCTTGTTAAATTACCTATTCTACTCATCACAGCAAAATATTTGTTCTCTTACTGCTAACAATTAGATGTTAGTTATTCTGCAATTTTCCAAAAGCAAATGTTTCACTTCGTTATTATTATAAATTTACTTCAAGTAAAGTCATTCTAATTTGTACTCCCATTATTACTGTTACAAATCCATGTTAAAGTCAATATTTTAATTTTTTTTTCTTTCTTATTTCACGGCGACTTAAATTAAACTCGTGATTTTGTTAATATTTCACCTTACTGACAGCTTAGGAAACTTACGTATAAAAATTCATCGCACTGTAAATATATTAACAAAACAGCGCTTTGAACAATTACTGATATTAATCACAGCATATTAAATGTTTCAAGTTGATTTTATCATCATGTTTTACATATAGGGAAATGATTTCCACGTAAGAATTAATCCTTATTGTAAACATTTTGCTTTAAACTTTCTAATGTACAATCATTTATACTACATGCATTGTTTAACCTCTATATATAAATTTACAAATAGTGAAGCGAGTACACTTTAGTTCTCTTAATTTTCTATTATAAGATGATTAATAGGGAAATAATCGCAGAATAAATGTTCCTTTTATTTCTACTATTATTAGACAACTATTAGTGAGGTCACAGTACAACACATTTTACCTTACACTTTTGCTTATAATTTAACACATAATAAGCTCATCGTCTAGTAACCAACAACAGATTTAACATTTCACCAGCCATAACTTTATAATTAGAAGATTACTTGTAACAAACGTATCGAAATGTGCTTTAACTTTGTATTTAACTTGCACGTTGTATTACTATCTCCTTATACATAGTGAAATCATTTCAAAGTAAATATTTATCCTGATGGTACTGTGTTGAAATTATGTATAGTGAACACATGCCAAAATAAATGTTTTCCTTTTTGTTATTCAACATTTAACTGTGATAAACTCATGACACACTGCAGTATAACCTTTTCCTACGTGTTATAATTACACCTTTGCTTACAAAGAGAGATTACATGTTATCATTATAACTTTACTTACAATCTTTTATCACAGTAAATATTTTGCCAATTAAATGTTTCACTCAAATGTTATTTCTCTTTCTCCTATACTCATTATCAAGCATATCACTTTATCGTAATTAAAAACTACTTACAGTGAACTTATCAAAACGTGTTTTGTCTTATTGCTATCTTGGTGTGTTCAGTTATATTACCAACTTATTGCAAAGTAATATTTTTACCTCATTATTGTCAGTATAAAATTTCGTATAAATGACTAATCCAACAACAAATATTTCACCTTATATAATTATTTCAACTCGCCACACTGAAAATGTTTTTCTCATTCTAACTACAATTATCCTTAAAATAAATCATTTGAAATTAAACCTTAGGATTACCGTTATCCACTTACTTACAATACTTAAAACACTGTTAATTCTCTACTTCAAGGTTATTGTTATAATTTATGTATCGCAAGTTCGTCACACAGTAAATGTTTAATCTTGCTTTCTCATTATCATTTCTTAATTAATGGATTTCATACACTTTACACAGCAAACATTTTACTTTATAACACCATTGTACGTCTACCATTAATGAACTTGTAACATAATAAATTTTTCACATTACTGCCATCATAATAATGTATTTACACTGAACTGATCTCACGCCAAATATTTGATCTTACTGTCGTCATTAAAAGTTCATATACTGAACTCATTGCACAATTTTGTTTTACTATTTTTACACACTCTTACAACATTAAATGCTTTTCCTAATTCCTACAATTTTGAAATTACTTGAAGTATTTGCGCAACAATTAACATGACTAATATTAAAATCGTACTTATATCCAAATAATTAGATAGTAAAATTGTACTTCAAACTTCCTATTTGCAATCACTTACACTTAATACATTGTTTTACCCCTTTTTGTTAGCTTAATAAATAATGTAGTGAGTTCACTTAAAAGTTATCTCAATTTACTATTACAAGATGATTTATAGGAAGTCATCGCAAAATAAATGTTTTTTTTTTATTTGTACTCTTTTCATCAAACTTCAGTAAATATTTTACCTTGTTCTTATCCTTATAATTTAATGCACATTGAACTCATCGCTTACTGGTACTTTTACGTTTATTATGAAACACTTATACAGAACTTATTTTCTACCTTATTGTGTAATATTTATGGGAAATACATTTTATATTAAATTATTTACCTCGATCGTTAATAAATCAAGAATTAAGAAATTCGCAATAAGATATGTTTCCCATTACACCCAGTTTAACAACACCTACTTCTTTACTTGTCTTTGTTTGGTTTGCCTAATGAGCTTCCCTACATGAGTCAAGTACTCCATTTCTAAAATTCGATATCTTTTGCACAGAACTCTTCGGTCAGATATGAATACTTTCCTTCTCATACCACAACACTAGAAAAATATCTCGCCACAAAAAACATAGAGTTCATTAGGTTACACCACATAATTACTAACACTTTTTTTATCATTGTTTTCTTCGTTACAATATTTAAAGAGAAGTCACTGCACAGTTAACGCCGTACTACGTCGTTACATGTCAATTTCACTTACATTGAACGCACTAAATTTTCAATTCACTGTTGTTATCAAATTTCTTGTACGGAATATATTGTGGCGTTGAACTACACTTTAACTATTATATTATTTACAATTAAAACAATTCCACTGACATGTCCTGTTTTATTATCATTTTAAGCAAACTTACAGTAAACACAGGAAAGTCATTTTCCTTATTAACATAATTGTAATTAAATTTAATCAAATGATCCCACATTAAAATGCTTTATAATACTGTTTTGATTATTATTTCTCAATGCGAATGGTTGCAACGTGTTTCCATGACAATTTTCTTAATACAGAATTTCTTGTAAATCAATGCTTTATTTTAACCTTATTCACCTGTTACCAGACAAGCACCATAGAACTGCATCTTTCTTTTCACATTTTCATCAATACTTATAAGCTAATAATAAACCAACTGTAACCATTTCACCAGCCATAATTTTATAAATAGAAAATTACATATAACGAATACTCTTTACCTGACTCTTAACGTGGAATTGTTGTCAGCTCATATCCCAGCAAATTCTTTAGCTTATTCTTAACACCAGCGCAGATAGCTCTCGTGTAGATTCGAGCGTAATTTGAAAAACAAAACAAACTCAACACTAATTTTTCTTATACATATATCATCGCAGCGCAGATATATGGATTTATTCTTATCCTTGTTAAATTACCTATTCTACTCATCACAGCAAAATATTTGTTCTCTTACTGCTAACAATTAGATGTTAGTTATTCTGCAATTTTCCAAAAGCAAATGTTTCACTTCGTTATTATTATAAATTTACTTCAAGTAAAGTCATTCTAATTTGTACTCCCATCATTACTGTTATAAATCCATGTTAAAGTCAATATTTTAATTTTTTTTCTTTCTTATTTCATGGCGACTTAAATTAAACTCGTGACCTTGTTAATATTTCACCTTACTGACAGCTTAGAAAACTTACGTATAAAAATTCATCGCACTGTAAATATATTAACAAAACAGCGCTTTGAACAATTACTGATATTAATCACAGCATATTAAATGTTTCAAGTTGATTTTATCATCATGTTTTACATATAGGGAAATGATTTCCACGTAAGAATTAATCCTTATTGTAAACATTTTGCTTTAAACTTTCTAATGTACAATCATTTATACTACATGCATTGTTTAACCTCTATATATAAATTTACAAATAGTGAAGCGAGTACACTTTAGTTCTCTTAATTTTCTATTATAAGATGATTAATAGGGAAATAATCGCAGAATAAATGTTCCTTTTATTTCTACTATTATTAGACAACTATTAGTGAGGTCACAGTACAACACATTTTACCTTACACTTTTGCTTATAATTTAACACATAATAAGCTCATCGTCTAGTAAC